>NW_026022704.1:0-278 GCF_019186545.1 Solanum stenotomum | reverse complement strand
ATGATCATTTGACATTTGTAGAGAAGCCAGTGGCCATTCTAGCCAGAGATGTGAGGAGATTGCGCTCGAGAGCGATTCATGTTGTTAAGGTCCGTTGGAGACATCGTCCAGTTGAGGAGGCTACCTGGGAGATCGAGCATGAGATGCGGGCACAGTTCCCCGACTTATTTGAGCATTCAGGTACTTCTTGACTCTTACTTTCGCGGACGAAAGTTCTTTTAGTAGTGGATATTGTAATGACCCTCCAGGCCATTTTTTTTAAATTAAAAAAATTCTTT
>NW_026022703.1:0-552 GCF_019186545.1 Solanum stenotomum | reverse complement strand
AATACTTAGAAATATTACAAGGGAGGGAGAATTTAAGAGAGAGAGAGGGGATTCTAAAACCTGCCTCTTACTGAATACACACTTCCTCTTATATAGAGGTTACAAAGCACAACGAATAATAAAGAGTGGCCCACATCTTTTTACATTGGCCAATAAACACACGATAAGACCGACAATCCCCTATGGCTTTCACATGGTCTTATTTTTATTTATGGCCGACAATGCTTTCGACTACTTTATAAAAGCAACTTCTACTATTTTGGCCCTTTATGTGACCAAATGCTGGAATCTTATGCTTTTCCTTTTCCTTTTCCAGCTGTGCTTGCACTAGAAGATTCTTCTAGTTGTTGTTGATATCTTTGGAGAATAGTCTCAAGATCTATTTCTTCATCATCAATATCTTGACCTTCCCCAGCAATGCATGTATCTTCTTCTTTATCATCATCATTTGTATGGCTTGCTGATGCCATGGAGATATCATCTTTTATTTCTATGTCAAGATTTCTCATTAAATCTTTCTTTAATTCTTCCATATATAAGGCTATAGCTTCT
>NW_026022702.1:0-553 GCF_019186545.1 Solanum stenotomum | reverse complement strand
CAAAATAGTCCTGTATCAACTTTTTTACTTGTTGAGCTTCCTCAGTTGCCTAGCACGAAAAGTTCTTAAATTAGTTAAATATAAACTTCATATCCAAGAATATTAGTTTATATATATTCTCAAGTTTTAATAAGTTCAAGTTTCAATTCAAGTTCATATATAATTTCTAAACTTAATTAGTTATATATTCAAGCTAATTAGTTCCAAGTTCAAGTTATAATTTCAAGTTCATATTCCTAATTAAGTTCAATTTATAGTAAAATTCAAGTTATAATTAATTATAAGTTCTAATTAAGTTGTAATTCAAATCCCTAAAATTCTAAATTCAAACTAGCTAGCTAGTGTCCCAACTTCAAACTATTAAATTAGTCCTAAAATATCAAATATAATTCAAACTATTAGTCCTAAATTCCAAATTCAAATTAGTCTTAAAATCACAAATTGAAAGTACTCCTAGAATATTAAAGGGCAGGCCTGGACAAAATTATGGACTATATTCTCATTGATACGCATTGCTTTCATGGCTAACTCCCGTAGATTTTGGAGCTTTATG
>NW_026022701.1:0-928 GCF_019186545.1 Solanum stenotomum | reverse complement strand
CTAGGTATTTGGATACAGTAGCTTATACGGCTACATCATATAAGTACAGAATGCACTATGAGATTATACTCTCATCCACAGGATGTGAATTCCAGCATTTTCATCCTGCTAACACTATCATATTCTTCCTTTCTACTGTTTTTAACAGTAGACCTCTTCCTTATGATATTCATAAGAGAAAACTGTGTTGAACTATTACACCTATAGCTACTAAAAGTCCATGGCTCTGATACCATTTTTGATTCGGATCGCACAGTTAGGACATAGGAACCTTTATGTTTATAACTATGGCCTGGCAAAGTATATGAATGCTCTTACTATCCGGCCGAGCATGTGAAGGCCATTAGTGTTTGTCGGTTTTGTTTATTGGCCATTATAAAGTTGTGGGCCATCTCTATTATTGTTTGTATGGTTTGTAACCTCTATATAAGAGGAAGTGTGTATTAGTTTTAGAGGCAGGTTTTAGAACCCCCTCTCTCTATCCCTCAAATTCTCTCTCTTTTAAATTCTCTCTCTTGTAATATTTCCGTTTTGAATAAAAGTTTGCAATTTGGTTTGAAGGTCGAATATTAAGGTACTATTTCTTATTCTTGTTCTTATTTGCTGCTTTATGTTCATAAGCCCAATGATGGGCTAAACTGTTTGTGTTGAACTATCACATACTAAGTTACTAAACGAAATGGCGTTGTGTCTATAATAATGAAGATTAATCAGTAAGACTAGGTCTGTAACTTAACCAGGCAAGTTTATGAAAAGCTGCTGAAAAGATCCGTTGGATTACCCGTTGGAGTACCCATGTGAAGGGCGGACCCGGGCGGACCCGGATAGTAAGAGCATTCATATACTTTGCCAGGCCATAGTTATAAACATAAAGGTTCCTATGTCCTAACTGTGCGATCCGAATCAAAAATGGTATCAGAGCCATGGA
>NW_026022700.1:0-414 GCF_019186545.1 Solanum stenotomum | reverse complement strand
GTTGACGTTAAATATTCAAGGAGAACAACTAAGTGCCAACATGGTAAATGACACTATCTCTCCATTTGAATTATATGTTGCACTAATGAGTTTTATGTCAGTCTTTGTCGAGAGCATCCGAGAGGATGAATACTCAAATCAAACCACAAGTGCGGACGACATCAAAAAGGATGCAGCACAACGTGGAACTTTTCTTAGCAGCAAACTGGGACATAGTCCAAAGAAGAATACCAAACTCTTAAGACGCGAGCTGAGGAGCGACTTCCACCATAATCAAACCACACCCCTATCAAAAGGCGCGTGGGCATTTCCTTGGGTTTATCAGTTCCAATTTCGCATTCGGCAAACTTTTTACTCTCACCGGAAGCAGCTTTCCAATCTGAGTAACAATACACCAAGAGATTTGGAAATTAT
>NW_026022699.1:0-573 GCF_019186545.1 Solanum stenotomum | reverse complement strand
TAGGGGTTAGGGTTTATGTTTTAGGTATCATGGTTTATGGTTAAGGGCTTTAAGGTTTAGGGTTTAGGGTTTATGGTTTAGAGTTTAAGGTTTAGGGTTTAGGGTTTATGTTTTATGGTTTAGGCTTTAGGGTTTTGGGTTTAGGGTTTAGGGTTTAGGCTTTAGGGCTAAGGGGTTAGAGGTTAGGGTTTAGGGTTTAGGGTTTAGTGTTTAGGGTTTAGGTTTTAGGTTTTATGGTTTAGGGTTAGGGTTTAGGGGTTATGATTTAGGGTTTGTGGATATCATTATGGGGATTAGGGTTTATGGGTTTAGGGTTTATTGGTTAGGGTTCGGGGTTTATGGCTTAGTGTTTAGAGTTTGGGATTTAGGGTTTAGGGTTTAGGGTTTAGGTTTAGGGGGTTAGGGTTTAGAATTTAGGGCTTAGGGTTTAGGGCTTAGGGTTTAGGTTTTAGGTTTTATGGTTTAGGGTTAGGGTTTAGGGTTTGTGGATATCATTAAGGGGTTAAGGGTTTATCGGTTTAGGGTTTATTGGTTAGTGTTCGGGGATTATGGCTTAGTGTTTAGAGTTTGGGA
>NW_026022698.1:132881-139196 GCF_019186545.1 Solanum stenotomum | reverse complement strand
TGATAAAATCCATCTTTGGACTTCATCCATATCTGTTTTCCTTAGCTCCTTTGAATTGGAATAAATCATTAGCTGGTCTCTTACATAGTAGCTCCATATAGCGTTTCCGTTTAAATAATTATGTGGTAGCTCTTATATAATCGTTGATATACTAATTATCCTTTTGTTGGCATAAAAACTTGGTATCTCTATTTTGCATATCTCTTCTTGTTGTCCGATGTCCTCGGGTATAATCATATCTTTAGTTAGTCCTATCTTGATAACTTGTATTGGAGGTTTTATTTCCTCGTATAATATCTCCGCTGGTGCTGTATAGAATTTTATATAAAATAAATTTCCTTTTGTAACTATTTTGTATGTGACGAATGTTTTGTGTAACTCCGGTATTCCACTAACTTCTTCTCCGTCGTATGTGTATACGGTATTTAACAGTCCGTAGTTATAACATGTTCTTACTAAATTAGCGTTAGTTTTTGGTCGTGCAAATAACTTGTTATATCCTTGTAACTTTTGCGTCAAATAATCTTGGTTTAGTTCTTTTGTAGTTGATATGGGGTTGCGGTTTAAATAAGTTTGAATTTTGTGTATATTTTCGATATAGGTTCGTGTGATGTAGTTATATGACTTTTTCTCATTTTGGTTTTGCAAACTATCAGTGTATGTAGATGTTTGTGGTTCTATGGACATATGTCTAGGTGTCCTTTAAGTAAATGGTTTTACGAATAGCTGGTTTAAGTTCGCATTTTTATGTTGTTTATCGCTAACTTGTTTGTTTGTACCTGCAGCTGTATTTAAACAAACATTATAGGTTTTAAGGAGTTTCCTATCGTCTCCTTTTAGCTCTAGGTTTTTTCCGTCTTCCGATCGACGTAGCTCCGCATTTTTATAGTCATGATGCTGACTAGCTTTAGACTTCAGATTATCTTCATCAGTCTTTAGCTTTTGTATCTCGTTGTCCATACTATCCACTTTTGTACAAAGTGTAGTAATGGCTTTGAGTATCTTTTCAATTGCATCTTCTTCCTCAGTCTCAGTCTGAGTAGCTTTGTCGTGATAGGTAATCTGTAATAATATTCTTATCAGTTTTTATTACTTCAATTGTAAATGTCAAATTTAATATATTTAATACCAATCTCCTTATTTCTTTTGTTGTTATCGAATCTTGTATTTTTCTTGTTAGCCACCATTTTACTTGTGTATTATCTTTTCTTATAATAAATTCGTTATATACAATATATGGTTCAAATGATAATAAACACTTATACACTGAATATAGTTCTTTTCTATTTATTTCCCGTTTTATTTCTGTATTATTAAATGTTCCTGAATAATACCTACAATGGTGTTCTATTGTATTGTCATCATATCTGTATTTTAATATTCCTCCATAACTTTTTTCACTCGCATCTGATTTTACTATACAAGTAAATTTTTTGTTTTCATCCGGAAAATATAGTTTAGGTAAGTTTTTACATAATAATTTTACCTTTTGTATTTGTATTTGGTCTTTTTATATCAAACTGATATTCTATATCTTTCTTTATTTTTTGTTGTAATGGTTTTAAATTCTCTGTTAATTTTGGTATTTATTCTCTTACTTGATTTACTAGTCCTAAGAACGATTGTAATTTCTTTTTTGTATCTAGTTGTTCATTTGAGTTAATTATTTTTTATATTATATGTGTTTGCATTTTTATTCCCTTTTTATCAATTTGTATTCCTAAGAATTCTATTTGATTTTTCATTATATCAGCTTTCTTTTTACTTAGACTTATACCTGAATATTCTATGATGTGTATAAATTTTTCTAATAATCTTATATGTTCATCTTGTGTTTTGGAATATATTAATATATCATCAATGTACACTACACAATTTTCTATTTGTTTAAAGTAATTGTCCATAAAGTGTTGATATCTACCTGGTGCGATTTTATATCCAAATGGTAATACATTTCATTCATAAAATTCTTGTGGTACAGTGAATGTTGTTAGCTTTTTAGATTCTTCTTCTAGTTTTAAGTGATAAAATCCTGATTTACAATCAAATTTGCTAAAATAATTACATCCTTGTATTTGTCTTATCTTTAGTATTTTATTTGGTATCGGATAATTATATGTTTTAGTTTTTGCATTTAAATTTCTATAATCAATAACCATTCTGCTTTTTCCTCTTTTTTGTTCTCTATGTTTATTTACGATAAATGTCGGGCTTGTATGCTTACTATTGCTTTCTTGTATATATCCTTTTTCTAGTAATTCATCTATATGTATCTTAAATTCGGTTAAATCATTAAAATTATACTTTAATGGTTTTTGGGTTATTATACTGTTATTATCAATTAGCTCAATTTTTACTTTTGTTTTATGTTTTTCCCATCCTTGTAAAGGATCCTCACTATATAATAATTCTAACTTATCTTGAATTATTTTTACTTTATCTATAGAGAATATAATTAATTCTATTTTAGGGTCTTCTTCTTTTATATTTTCTAATTTTTGTGTAATTTTTTCACTTCCTTTTATCCATTCCGTTGTTTTTCGTTTTTTATTATTTACTCTTTTTGCTCCTATTTTTTGTTTACACGGTGTCGTGAACCACCAGTGTGTTTTTGTAATTATATGTGGGTATAATTTTTCTAAAAATGGCATTCCTAATAGCATATCTTTTGTAGTTAATTCAAAGTTATATATTTCTTCTATAGTTAATATCTTATCCCATATTTGTACTTTTATATTTTTTGCCTTATATGTGATCATGCTTCCTTCATTATTAAATCCTGTTACTACTATAGGTGTTTTTAATTTTTCCCACTTATCTTCTGGTAAACAATTATATTTACATATATTAGCTTCTGCTCCCGTATCTATCATTGGTGTATAATATCGGTTGTAATATCCTTCTATTATTATCTTCGCAAGTATATATATTTTCATATTTTTATCATACTAAAGTCCTTTTTATTATTACCCTTTTATTTTCATAATTTATTGTTAATTGTTTGTCTTCTAGATTATATGGTTTTACTTGTTCTAACCATTTTATTCCTAAGATGATATTTTCATTTCCTTGATATATTTTGAATTTTATCACTATTGGTACTCCTCCGATGATTATTTCCTTTTCTGTAGTTTCTTCGGTATATATTAATGCTTTTGGTAGTTCGGAGCATGATTGTTCAATAGTTATTATTTCATCTTCCGTCACTAATTCTCTTGTAATATAGTTTTCTATCTATTAGTATTAAATATTTTCGTTGTTCTATTATTCCCGTTATGTAGTAATGATATGGTTTTATGTCTTCTTCCATTGATTTTAGTGGGGTTTTATCTATTCTCCTTGAGGTACTCATTTTTTATGATATTTGGGGTATCTCATTGTTTATTCTTTTCGATGTGATTAGTCTTTCTTTTACTATTTCTAAATCTTCTTCTATATCAATTTCATTATAACTATAATCATTTTTATCTATGACTGTAACTATTCTTTCAAAGGGATCTTCTATTTTTATTTTATTTATTTTATTTTTTGCTGTTATTTTATGTTTTATCGTTAAAACATATAAATTTTTACATCTAGCTGTAAATATTTTACTTCCCNTTTATTTATTTTATTTTTTGCTGTTATTTTATGTTTTGTTGTTAGAACATATAAGTTTTTACATCTAGCTGTAAATAATTTACTTCTTGGGCAAGTTCTATCCCTGACATTCGCCAGTATAATACTAGTGATTTATCTATATTTGTGTCATTTATTGCTACTGAGTAGTTAGCACTTATTATAAACTTAAATTTTTGGTATATGAGGTTACCTCTTACTGCACTTATTATACTTTTTTCTATGGGTTGTATAATTCTATCATCCGCTAAGTACATTTCTATGGGTGTATCTATTCCTTCTCTAAAACATGCTTTCATTAATATTTTTGTTCCTCCTAAATGTACATATTTAATTGGATTTTTAGCCATAATATCTTGTATTTCTTTATTTATTATTTGTTTATTTATTATTGGTATTTTGGCCTTTCCTTTAGTGTATTTGCAATCTATGATATGTTCTCTTTGACTTACTACATAATATTCTTCTTTTTGTCGTTTAAACCAGTTTCTTATTGTTGGTATTTCGAATATTTTTGCTACGCTTAGGTCTAATTCTTTTCCTTTTATTTGTTCAAATATACTATTATCAAATATTATTTTCTGTTCTAAAGATTCTTCGTGTTGATATTCTTCTTATCAGAGCTATGGATAATAAGAAACACGGTAAGAAACATACGAGTAGAAAATTAAGAAGAAAATTAAACAAATTATATCCGAAATATACACAACTTAATATCACAAAGACTGATAACAAAAAAATTAGATCAATTAATAGATAATATATCTAAAATAGAATATAAATATATTCAATATTTAAAAATACAATGAATAACAAGAATAACGAATATAGATAAAAACTTAATGAAATAATTATAGAAAAATGACAAGAATTAGAACATAGGCAAAATAGGCTTAACAATAATATATTTGCAGAAATTTGTCACAAATCTATAATAGCACAAATAAAGACTATTTTATATCTACAAATACAAATAAATAACTTAGAATATAAACTACAACATAATTTATAAATGAATAAAGAAGAATACGCAATAGATGAAAAAACATAAGAAAATTATGACGGATTAAAAATAAAGATAATATTTTCTAATCTAGGAAGAAGATATAAGAAAATAGGTGATAATACAAGTTTAATGTTAGAAAAAGAAACGGTAAAACTAGAAGATAGTTTAACTGCTATGATAAGAATAACAAAAGAAAATAAAGACATAGATAGAAAAACAGAAATTGAAAAAATAAAACAACAAGCAAAAAAGGATGTACAACAATTAGAAGAAGTAAAAAATACCAAAATAATAGAACTAGAAAAAGAGCTAGCAATATTAAAAGAAATGTATGAAATAAAACAAAAAGAAACAGAACAAAAAACGAAATTAACAAATGAGATAATTAAATTTAAAGAAAAATTGCAACTAGAAGATGAAATAGAAGAAAAAGAAGAAAATGATAATCTACCCGAAATAAGAGTTGATGAAATAAAAAAGAAGAAAATGATAATCTACCCGAAATAAGAGTTGATGAAATAAACAACGATGATCTAGAACAACATTCGGAAACAAGCGAAACATATACGGAACTTTTTACAAACATAGATAATACAAAGAATTTAGAAGTAAATACAGAAGACGTAGACATGGACGAAAAACCTAGCACATCAGGAGTAAAAAACCCAAAAAATTTTAATCCAGAATATTATAATGAAAATTATGAACAATATGATAAAGAAAAAACTACATGGGATAAAAGATTAAGTAAAAAATGGATGCCTAAACCAATAACTGGACAACATGATTTTTTAGATTTAGACTGTGTAGCAAATATAAATAGAACAAATCAATTATGGATAGGATACATATCAAAACAATTAATCGATAACAAGATAGTAATAGCAGAGGCACCAGGATACATAGAAAGAACACTTATAGGAACAGTAAAATTATGGCTACAAAATTTAACAAGTGAAAGCTTAACAATTTTAAGAAATAATAAAAAAATTGATGGTGGAATAGCCACTACAGCCATGGAAATATTATATAAATACGAAATAGCTATAAGAAATGAATTTAGTAATATGACAACATAAGTAGAAGAACAAAATAAAGAAAAAATCATAAATCGAAATCTAATGACAAAATTAGCAATATGTAATATGTGTTACATAGATGAATATACATGTGCATTTAGAGAATATTATTATAAAGGAACATATAGCACAGAAGAAAGTAAAGAAATAAGAAAATTATATTTTACAAAATTACCAGAACCTTTTAATTAAAAAATAATAAAAAGTTGGAATGAAGCAGAATTAACGGACACCTTAGGAGCTAGAATAAAATTCTTGCAATAATAGTTTATGGAACTATGTGAAACGCATAAAGAAGAAATAAAAATGGAAAAAATATTAATAAAGAACTTAGCATGTTGCAAAAATAAAATAGCACCCCAATTTGGTTGTACGGATAGGTATTATAAAAATAGAAAGAAATCTAATAAAAAATATAGATCAAAATATAAATATAAAAAACCAAGAAGAAGGTACTATGTAAAAAACTACAAAACCAAAAGACCATAGAGACCAAAAAGAAAACTAATGGAATGTACTTGTTATAATTGTGGAAAATTAGGACATATAGCTAGAGATTGTAAATTACCTAAAAATCCAAAGAAAAAACAAATATCAGAAATAATAATAGAC
>NW_026022698.1:84682-132775 GCF_019186545.1 Solanum stenotomum | reverse complement strand
ACCCTACATTGGTGCTCCTCTCCATTGTAGAGAAGATAATTAATTGAGCGAGATAAAGCTAGTACATAATCTTCATATAGATCAAACCTCAATAAAATTTGTCTTGGAGAAAGTAAGCCAATTAAACAATTGCCCTTGGTACCAAGATGTTTCGGTAAAATTGACCTTAATACCTTCAAATCTGGCACACCATGGGATAATTTAAACATCACTGCTTGATGTAATTCCTCTTCGATTCGATCATAAAGTCTTGCCTTTCCTCCATTGAAAACATGATAGTAGATTCTCCATTAATTATTTCGATTGATTTTACAATTGTTTTTGAGTTAATTAGGGTAGAATGTTTAGGATTTATAATATTGGAATTGAAAAGGGTGGCGTATGTGGTGGTTTGGGGTGGTGGCGCGGGATGGACAACCTCGAAAGGAGGCCGTCCAGTGGCCGTAGCAACCATGACTGCTTCCTGCCGACCTAGGGTTTGAAAAGTAGTCCCCGTAATTTGTGCTTGAGAAAATTAGTTAATCGATTCAAATTTTCTTTTCACTTAAAATATTTACTTACCAATCTATCTAAATCTACATTTTAAAAAATTTGCGGACGGGTCAGTGGTGTAAAAGAAATAAGTTTTCTTTAATTTTGTTTATTTGTGGAATTGATATTTATATGACATAAACAAATAGCTTATTTAGCAAAAAAAAAAAATAATTAATAGTAATAAGTTTGGTTGAGTGATTTTGGAAGAAAAAGATTCAAAATTGAGTTATTTTATTGATATAAAATAAAGTTCAGTGACTTTACAACATAAATTTTCATAGTTGAGTGACATTTTGAGATATTAACTCTGATTATTATGAATTCTCTCTCCTCTCATTCCTTTCTCAATCAGTAAAGAAACACTTCTCCCCCCTCCAAAACTCTTCGAAAAACAGAACAATCAAACATCATTTGTGTAAATCAAACAATTGAAAATTAAAATTACATCAATATTTTAATGTTTTTACTTTTACATATGAACAACTAGGGAGTCTCAAAAGAGAAAGACTGAAATGGAGTGATTAGCCCCAATTAAAGATTAGAGTTATAAATACCACAAGAAAAGAAGACCTAATAAATAAATGGAGAATTTCACCAGAAAGAATTGATTTATGAAGAAGACGATAGAGTTTTGTGGATCACCACTGTGACCGAACCAAGCTTCAAAGAAGTGGTCTCACGGGTTGGATTTTTAAAATTTTATAACCCAAGTTCATCCTTTGAATTTTGTCTTCTTTTCTCACGGTGTGAAAATAATGGAAAGAAAAAGCGATTTGTTGTTAACAAAGTAAATTCTTTGCTGATTGAGAAAAGGTTTGTTGCAGAATTAAGTGAGAAAGAAAGAGATGAGAGAGGAGAGAGAAAGAGAAATAGTTATAACCATGATTAATGGTATTTGATCAAGAAAATTAATCTGATCCATTAAAGATTAAATGAACATATGTCAACTATACAAGGTAGGGAAACTGGAGAGGATAATAATTCTAACAATAATGTAATTAGAAAATAAGGAGAAAATCAAAAGTGGGATAAAAAGTGATTAGGTTTTATAGTAATTTTTTATAAATATACAAGTTTATTTTAAACTTGGAGTTATATATGCATAGTTTAATTATGATAAATTAGATTACAAATCCTTTTAAAACTGAAAAAAATATTTGGATGAATTGAAGTTTTAGAATAACGTAACTAGGGTTACTTAAGCCACAACAAATAAATCAAAATTATACTTATTGAACAAGGAAGAGGATGATATAAATGTTTGATGTTTTTAGCTTTTAAAATATGAGAGATATTTATAAAGTTGGGAAATAATAAGGGAAAAAATAAGTAACAATTCTTTTTAATCAAGAATTTTATTTTCTTTTTTTAAAAAATAAAAAAAATCATATTCGTCCTAATTGACACTCCTTCATCTTCATAACTTTCACTCTTAATTAGTAATAGCCATTACTCACATTAAATTATCGTAGGTATTAAAAAGTTAAACTTATTTCTTTTTCTTTAAAACTATTTGATTTGTGTATTAAATGATAATGGGAAAAGAGAAGAAAGTCTTGGCAACAAAGGTTATATTCTTCTTAAATTTTTTTTCATCATGAGACAACTATTATAATTTTTCATAATTTTGCTTTTGAAGAAAAGCTTTATATTTTTTGTTTCATGCTTATGTCATGTCTCTCTCTTTCTTTCTTCTTCTTTTTAATTGAAGAAAATTATTTTCTAATAGGGTATAGTTTAATTTGAACAAGAAAATTGCACAATTGAAATGCGTTCATGGCACGACCCAACCCATCGAGCCGTGTAGGCTCCTACTCTAACACCTAAGTAGGAGAACCCTCAATTCCCGATAATAAAAAATAATGCAGAAGATTAAGAAAACTAAGATAAAAATATTTCATGTAGATTTATAAATAAGAGTTTTTAAAACAATTTTAGTTAAGACTAGTACAATAATTAACACCCCAGGGATCTAGTCTAAACAGGTACAAGAGCTACTAAGAATAGAAGACACAACAACATGTAAATGACACAACTCCCACCACATGGAAGAAAAGTAGAAGCCGTTGGAGATTGCCTTCATCTTCACCTACGAAACATCACCGAACCTGCATCCAGACTATGACAAAAAGGCATAGTAAGAGTAGTATTAGTACAAAATCACACGTACTGGTAGGCATCATCGGTCAACCCGATACCCACATCATAATATAAGAAATCGACCAGCGAAACATGCTACAAGACAATTTATTCCTCCACCTTCATATTTTCATGCTCATACCCTTTCCGGAGTTAACCACTACTAACCTGACCACCCACTCACGAAATAATTCTTCTTTCTTCCACCTCACCACTCAACCCTTGACCCCATAGTACGTCCTATCAAGGCTTGTTAATCGTTCAATACTAACCCCCTAACGGATAATACATGTCCATTTGACAACACAACATAACACCACCCAACTCTTAATGACAAAAATCATTATCACTTCCCTAAGGTAACATATAATGACACATGGACCCTCGGTCTCTACTTACCGTATCACATCCCGATTGTAACCTAACCATTTCCAATCCACTACCTAAACAATTATATCCAACTAACTTACCACACCACAACCCACACATATAACACCAACCAGTTATCAATTCAGGATCAATGAACAATTCCACATTCTCAACAATACACACATATGACAAGTCAATGGTCCTCTCATGGAACCCATACCTAAACTGTTAGTGTGCCGGATCGTGGCACCAGTTCCAAGTTAGTGTGTCGGATCGTGACACCCGTTCCAATATGTATGCAGTACGTGACATCCGATCCAAGTTAGTGTGTCAGATCGTGACACTCGTTCCAAATATGTATGTCTGTCGTGACATCCGATTCCAGTTAGTACAATCACAATCACAATCACATCCATAATTGTACAACACTCAATTCATGTAGCCAAACACTAGTTTGTGGCATGTATTATTCATAATCAATTCATTAGGTTCTTTTCCACCCCTTATCATTCTTCACATACACACATGCATACAATATCACAATAAGACAATATCACAATAATTCGGCCTCAACCTCACAATTAGGAATTAACCCATCTCCTAGCCCTAGTTCATTGACTAAGAATTCCTCATACGGTATACTTCTGATGTAACCCCTAGGCAACAAATACAAACATTCTCTTTTCGGTGCACAAAAGCCTACGTATGAATTCTACTGTCAAGATCATTATGTCACGCAGTGAATAATAGATTTATAACTACTCAATTAATAAAACCTAGCGTACCTGGGCTCCAAGCATTTGTAGGGGGATTGTAGATAAATTTCTGGTTTTTCGAACGACGGGACGAAGGATTTTGGCTGGAAATCTGCAAGCTATTGCCATCCCCGTGCTAGAAATCTCTTTCTCCTTCTTTCTCAAGCTTAGAGCAATTTTTGGAGGGTTTCTAGGGTGATTCAAGCCTCTTTTAGGTGTTTTTGGAAGAGGGAAAAAATAAGGCATCACGTTATTTACATTCTGTTTCTCCCATCCCGCTCTGGCGGCTACTTATCCCGTTGTGGCGCTGTCGCCCTGGCAGCATCAGGCCCGCTCTGGTGGGCTGAAGGACCTAGTTTTCCTAACATTTTTCGCTTCCTAACTAACGACGGTTCAGGTCGTTACAATAGATATCAATTTACCCCTCATTCGTTCCCGAATGACTAACGAAGGGATAATCATGCGCCCTTTTTCGAAGTAATTCTAAACTAACGGATTTAGTCCATTACGAAGCCACGAAGAATGGTTACTTTTCAAATGGAAACACGAAAGGTGCTATACTCAAAGGACCGGTTAGGGAAATGACGCCATGTACGAAAAAGAATTGCGTCTATTTTTTTACACAGTTTGACCCTCCAGAGCGGCAGGCTTCCCGCTGTGAAGACAATATCCTGCTGTAGCGGGGGATTGTAAAATAATACGTAGGGGGAAATGGAAGTTTTTCCCCAATTTCTTCCTGTTCCTTCAAGACTCTCCTAAAATCCTCTCGATTCATTTTCTTTGAACGTCATTTCTAAGGTAAATTTCTTATTCCTTACGTTCTTTACTTCAATACTTGATTAACAACGATTGCATGTTTCTATTTAATCGATTAGAAAATGTTTTTGAGTTGTTTTTCGAAAATGAACCTAGTTGCTTGTTTTATTAGAAGAAAGAAGCATTGGCACTTCCCTGACGTCCCCAATGTCTTTACAACGTCCTGGGTGTAAGGATTTCATTAAAATATGGTCGAATTGGTACCAAAATGGGTGGGGGAAGTTGAAAAGTTTCTTGGTGTAAAACTCGAATTCAGACAGTATTTGGAGTTTATTTCGTTAAAATAATAGCATACTTAGGTCCTAGGGTACTTTATATACTTTGATCTGTTGGAATTCTGTTGAAAATGGGGATTTTGGGACGAAGAGAGCCATGGTCATGCCTGGTGTTCGTTCCGGATGAAGGCCGCTCTGGTTCTTGCTATAGCACCCTCCCTCGTCCTGCTTTGGCGGATTTGGGCTGCTGTGACGGGACATAGAAAACAGTGGTCTGCATCCCTTAAGGATAGAAAATTTCCTTTCCCCCTTAAACAAGATATTGTCTAATCTCATCGCGTTCTAATGTATACTTTACAACTTTTGCAAGCTTCTCTAAATGACTGGTATCAACGAGGAGAATCTACCCTTCATTCGGTTTCTCGATGTTGCCAGTCGGGAAATGCATCACGACTATTGAAACAATAAGTTTTGTTGTGAGAGAGGTTTTGTCTTACAGGGTTTAGAGGGGAAGGCACCCGCCTTTTATACCCATCTTATGGAATTTGGTTGGGTCCCACTGATAGAGGTTCCCATGGATGCACGTTCCACTTGGGTAAGAGAGTTCTATGCTATCCTCCCTACAGTCCGCTGGGATGACCCCCACCCTACCATCCACATCCAGGGTGTCGACATCCCCCTGAACACTACATCCATTAATGAGGTACTAGAGGTGCCCGAGGTCTTAAACGCGGAGTACCAGGCCAAGCTGATGGAGATGGATCAGGGCTGGTTGAGGGATACCCTGATGGAGCCTACGCGCAGGGACAGGGTTTGCTGGCCTACTATAGAGGGCATTACTAGCATGGACTAGTCACCAGATGTTAAGAGGTGGCTACACCTTGTTACTAGGAGGATCTGCCCGACGGGAAACTGCACCGACGTGACATTTTCTTGGGCCTTGGTGGTGGCGTGCGCTATACAAGGTATTGCGCTGAACTTGGGCACATAAGTCATTTCTGAGTGGAAGGTGTTCTACAGGGGCAACAAGAAGGCGTTCTTCCTGCTGGGGCTGGTGACTGCAATGTGCAAGAGGGAAGGGGTGCCACTCTTAGACACAGACGTGGTACTTCCTATGGATCCCCCCTTTCACCCTATCTTGGTTAGGTCCGGTTCTACTTCTAGGATCAAGAGGAGGAGGACGGACAGGGCCGGTAGCAGTCAGACGGTTGTACAGTCAAACGACGAGGGAGGGGAAGACGGTGCATGTGACGACACTCGTCCCACTTGGTCCCTGCCCTCACTCTCAGGTGCACAGGTTGAGGAGGATTTAGTGGCTGTCTGGAAGAGATTGGGACGTTCTTTTTCTAACACCACTCTGATTCCACCCAGCACTGCCTTGGAGGTCGAGATGCNGGATCCGCCCGTCGGGAAACTGCACCGACGTGACATTTTCTCGGGCCTTGGTGGTGGCGTGCGCTATACAAGGTATTGCGCTGAACTTGGGCACACAAGTCATTTCTGAGTGGAAGGTGTTCTACAGGGGCAACAAGAAGGCGTTCTTCCTGCTGGGGCTGGTGACTGCAATGTGCAAGAGGGAAGGGGTGCCACTCTTAGACACAGACGAGGTACTTCCTATGGATCCCCCCTATCTTGGTTAGGTCTGGTTCTACTTCTAGGATCAAGAAGAGGAGGACGGACAGGGCCGGTAGCAGTCAGACGGTTGTACAGTCAAACAACGAGGGAGGGGAAGACGGTGCATGTGACGACACTCGTCCCACCTGGTCCCTGCCCTCACTCTCAGGTGCACAGGTTGAGGAGGATTTTGTGGCTGTCCGAAAGAGATTGGGACGTTTTTTTTCTAACACCACTCTGATTCCACCAAACACTGCCTTGGAGGTCGAGATGCTCCGTCGTGAACTACGCCAGGAGAGGAGGAATGATCTAGAGAGGGACTGTGTGATGGTACGGATATGAAAGACCTTGAAGATCGTCTTCACTTGTGTTCCCCCCGAACAGGAGATTCCCTGAGTCGAGATAGCAGACTTCCAGCATTTCACCTTTATCGATGAAGCCGTGAAGGGCATGGCACCCCTGGAGGACCTCGACTCTAACGAAGACACCTCTCAGTCCCAGGGATCTTGATTTGGTTTTTGCCCTTCTTTGGCTTGTAATTTGGAACAATACTTCATTTTATGTTTTCGCTTTCCTTATGTTTTGTAAGCACATGGATGCTAGTTTTTGCTGTCTATCACGGCCCATATTTAAATGTTAAGGTTTATAACCTATATTCGATTGTTGAACACTGGTTGGATTGCAGAGATTAGTTCGGGTACGATTCGGGGTCTATAATTATGACTAGGGAAAACAAGGGAGACAAGGTTGAAATTCTGTCTGGCCCTGTCCTGCTCTAGCTAGAGAAGTCCCTCACTAGCAGTCTCGCCTTGGCGGGAAATATCACGCCCCAGCGGCCCTGACGGAAACAAAACTCCTGCCAACAATTTTCTGTGGTTGTCCTCTTTCTAGATTTCCCCTAGGTTTTCCGGCTATAACTAGGCATTTAGGATAATCCCCTTAGCTAGGATAATCGTTGCCTATCCCAAGTCAATCCAACGATACGCGCTCCAAAATTCCCATTCGCATTATCTCAACACTACAACACACCCATCCCCAGGACACACCCAGACATTCACACGATTATTAGTTGGTCACAACGCACGTCCATATTCCGTTTACGAATCACATTGTAGACTATCTAGACCCTTGCACCGAACATAGTCATGACATTTGTTTCCAACAATAAGTTCACGAAACTCAGGCAATCACAATTCACACAGTTTCAAATATTTAGTCTAGCACGCTGCATATATCAAAGTTCTCCTTGTGCACATAATCATATCATAACATCCGACATATTCTTCATATTCATAGTGAATTCAAACCATAAAAAGCATGCATTCATAGTTTAAAGTTACAACGTACAAACAAGTCCAAATTATTAGTTAGTTCATCCCATAGATGACCATTACTTATCATCAATGCATTTATACAGCCTCTAAGGCTAGATACCAATTAGAACCTTCTCAGTTCCAATTTACCTTGCTTGGGTCCTGTCAACCGGGACTACGGCATTCAGTTTACCTTGTTGAGATACTAATTGGAATCAGGAGATACCAATTAGACTCAACTCATACCTCAAGGGACAACTCGCACGAAAGGAGAGAAGAAACGAAACGACTTCCTAAAATGCTTTATAGCTTCCTGAATATTAAATGTGGACGTCAACACACCCATCCGCATGAGTCTACTCCACATTTTCTCTTGTACGGGGAGATCGGTAATCTGGGCACTGATACCAATTTGTCACGACCCAACCCACCGTGCCTTGCGGACACCTACTCTAACACCTAAGTAGGAGAACCCTCAATTTCCAATAATTAAAAACAATGCGGAAGATTAAGAAAACTAAGATAAAACAATTTCATGTAGATTTATAGATAAGAGTTTTTAAAACAATTCTAGTTAAGACTTGTAAAGAAATTAACAACACAGGGATCTAGTCTAAACATGTACAAGAGCTACTAATAATACAAGACACAACAACATGTGAATGACACAACTCCCACCACATGGAAGAAAAGTAGAAGCTGTTGGAGATTGCCTTCATCTTCACCTACGAAACATCACTGAACCTGCATCCAGACTATGCCAAAAAGGCATAGCTTGAGTAGTATCAATACAAAACCACACGTACTGGTAGGAATCATCGGTCAACCCAATATTCACCGCATAATATAAGAAATCAACCAGCGAAACATGCGACATGACTATTCATTCATCCACCTTCACATTTTCTTGCCCATACCTTTTTCGGATGTAACCACTACTAACCTGGCAACCCACTCACGAAATAACCCTTCCTTCTTCCACCTCATCACTCAATCTTTGACCCCATAGTACGTCTTCTCAAGGCTTGTTAATCGTTCAATACTAACCCCCTACCGGATAATACATGTCCATTCGACAACACAACATAACACCACCCCAACTCTTAATGACAATACTCATTACCACCTCCCTAAGGTAACACATAATGACACCTGGGCCCTAGGTCTCTACTTACCGTATCATATCCCGATTGGAACCTAACCATTCCCAATCCACTACCCAAACAAATATATCCAACTAACTTACCACACCGCAACCCAAACATATAACCATTATAATGCACCAACCAGTTATTAATTCATGATCAATGAACAATTCCACATTCTCAATAATACACACATATGACAAGTCAATGGTCCTCTCATGGAATCCATACCCAAACTGTTAGTATGCCGGATCGTGGCACCCGTTTCAAGTTAGTGTGTCGGATCGTGACACCTGTTCCAATATGTATGTCGGTATATGACATCCGATCCAAGTTAGTGTGTCGGATCATGACATCCGTTCCAAATATGTATGTCGGTACGTGACATCCGATCCTAGTTAGTACAATCACAATCATATCCATAATTGTACAACACTCAATTCATGTAGCCAAACACTAGTTCGTGACATGCATTATTCATAATCAATTCATTAGGTTCGTTTCCACCCCTTATCATTCTTCACATACACGCATGCATACAATATCACAATAATTTGGCCTCAACCTCACAATTAGGAATTAANCGTGACATCCGATCCTAGTTAGTACAATCACAATCATATCCATAATTGTACAACACTCAATTCATGTAGCCAAACACTAGTTCATGACATGCATTATTCATAATCAATTCATTAGGTTTGTTTCCACCCCTTATCATTCTTCACATACACGCATGCATAGAATATCACAATAATTTGGCCTCAACCTCACAATTAAGAATTAACCCATCTCCTAGCCCTAGTTCATTGACTAAGAATTCCTCATACATTATACTTCTGATGTAATCCCTAGGCTACAAATACAAACATATTCTTTTTGGTGCACGAAAGCCTACGCATGAATTCTACTATCAAGATCATTATATCACACACTGAACAATAGATTTATAACTACTCAATCAATAAAACCTAGACCACCTGGGCGCCAAGCTTTCGCAGGGTGATTGTAGATAAATTTCTGGTTTTCGGGACGACGGGATGGAGGATTTTGGCCTGAAATCCGCAAGTTATTTCCATCTCCGCTAGAAATATCTTTCTCCCTATTTCCCAGGCTTAGAGAAGCTTTTGGAGGGTTTGTGGGGGTGATTCACCCCTCTTTTAGGTGTGTTTGGAAGAAGGAAAAAAACAAGGTTTTGCGTTATTTACATTTTGTTTCGCCCATCCCGCTCTGGCGGCTACTTACCCCGCTGTGGCGCTGCCGTCCTGGCGGCATCAGGCCTGCTCTGGCGGGCGGAAGGACCCATTTTTCTTGACGTTTTTTTTGCTTCCTAACTAACGATGGTACGGGTCGTTACAGTTCATTCATAAAAAATGTTCAAGCTATTTGTTATCGTAACTTCTTTTCAAAAATAAATAAATTTATTTTTAATATTTGTTATTATAGATCCATATTAATTTTTAACCATCTTTTTATTGCATTACAATCTCATAATTTTGTAATTTAATAAAAAATTATATGTTGTTGGAGGGTAAAACAATTTAGGAAGAAATATGTATTGAGGTTCAGACAAAGTCCTTCCTCCTCCATTATCTAAGTTTATTTCATCGCTAACAAGTTATTCACTTTTTATAATTCAATTTAAAAATGAATAATTTAAAAATATTAAGTGCATGTAAACTTAATATCGATTAATATCGCTTTAATTCTTGTGCATACTCTGCTCATTCTAATAATATTACACTTACATAATCATTAAATTGCAACAATAAGATTGTGTATGCAATTTATATTATTGTGATGTTAATAAGAACTAATACTAACAAATTAATATGTTAACTATGAAAACATAAAGGAAAAACAAAACAAGGTGATGAAAAGAAGAACAACCAAAAAGTGTAGATATATTTATTTTGTACTTCATATATATATATTTTTATGAACTGTTAAAAAAAATATAAGCATGTTGTTATTTATATACTTTTAGTATACTATGATAATGAACTCGATGAACACATCATTTAGCATTTGAGAAGATTTAACATGTGGTAAGAGTTTGAAAAATTGTTATCATTTATAAATTTTTAATATTTTTGACTTATTTAAATTATCTATAATTTTGAATCGAACTTGAATATTATTGCAAGCCACACTTTATATGAAAGCTAACATATTAAAAATTTATCCAACATAAATTTGATTATTGAATGAAAGTCAAATCAAATAGCAATATTTTTTATATATAGTTTATAACATTTAAAGTGTTTTTTTTTTTAAAAAAAAACTAAAATAGTAAATTGAATTTTCAATTCGTAACAAATTTATAACTGCAATTCACAGTGTACATAGCGCGGAAAAATTTATTAGTTGTTGATATAATGTTGGTTCTATAGTCGGTATAAATGTTTGTATATTAAATGATTGAATAGTTATTAAAAATATGATATAAATTTGTGATATTTATTTGTATATATTGAGTTATGTTGCTAGATTAACACATAATATAATCCTCTAAAAGTAGACTTACTTAAGAATTACTATGGGGCATTTAATGGAATAAAAATACCTATTAATATTCTCACTAAAACCACCAATACAAACATTCACTTTTACTATTCTACACCATAATATATACATCTCCCCAACTCAAAACACCATATTAATTATAAACAAAGAAATCACAAAAATCACCAACTATTGTAAAACTTAAGAACAAAGGAACAATATAAACTAACTTTCTTTCTTTCAAGTGTATATAACATTATTCTCAACACCACTATTTATAAGATTATATTGAGGAATACCAAAGGGTGTCATAAACATTACATTAAACCTTGAGAATTACTACCCATTAAGGAGGAAATAAACCTAGGAGTTATGGTCATCCAATTAACTATATTATCAACAACATTACTACCAATAAAGGATGAAATTAACCTAGGAGTTATGGTCATCCATTTGACCACTTTATCAACAACATTACTACTCATAATGGAGGGAAATTAACCAAGGAGTTATGGTCATCCATTTAACCACCAAAATGATTTACAACACTCCCCCTTGGATGACCATTGATAGATAATATGCCTCATTAAAACCTTACTAAGAAAAAACCCTGTGGGAAAAAAAAATCTTAGTGAAGGACAAAAGAGCACACATATCTTGTATTACGCTTTGTTTGCTGCCTCGTTAAAAACCTTGCAAGGAAAACCCATTGGGATAAAACCTACGTCAAGGGGAAAAGAGTGCAGTGCGTAGTTTACTCCCCCTGTTGAGAACATCATTTAATTTCTTGGAGACGACGCATTCCAATCTTGAATACCAACTTTTCAAATGTTGAGGTTGGTAATGCTTTAGTGAACAGATCTGCTAAATTATCAACTGAGCACATTTGTTGAACATTTATTTCACCTTTCTTTTCAAGATCATGAGTGAAAAAGAATTTTGGTGAAATGTGTTTTGTCCTGTCTCCTTTAATATATCCTCCCTTCAGCAGAGCTATACATGCAGCATTGCCTTCGTACAATGTAGTTGGAATATCTTTTTCCATAGAAAAATCACACATTTCTTGAATATGTTGAGTCATTGATCTCAACCAAACACATTCCCAACTTGCTTCATGGATGACTATTATTTCTGCATGATTTGAAGAAGTAGTAGCTAATGCTTGCTTCATTGAACGCCAAGATATAGTTGTGCCTCCATATGTAAATAAATAGCCTGTCTGAGATCGAGCTTTATGTGGATCAGACAAATATCCAGCATCTGCATAACCAATCATTTCTGACTTGAGTAGACACGTAATTTTTTACCGAACTTAAGATATTACACTATTTTTAGTACATAAATTAGATATTTTACTTTTATCTTATTTTAGTAAGTTTATTTTAAAAGATTTAAATTAACAAAAAGAAATATGTTTTGTTTTTATTTTTAGTTTAATAAATAAGCTAGTATTTCTTATTTATAATTTATTATTAGCTACTCAATTTTTGTTAGTTTAAAAATTATATTATATTATTAGAATAATAATAATAATAACTTAACACTCCATCACATCTTCCACTACCCCAACTCCACTACCCACCTCACACCACAACACCCCACTACCCAACATACACGACACACACAATTAGAAACAGGAAAAAACACAATACACACAACTACTATACACCTATATTAATACTACAATACACACAAGTCAACAACACAGACGCACAACACGAGAAAGAGAGAAAAAAAATGGCACAACACAACACACGAGACAGCAACAAAGGGAAAAACTATCAGCAATACCACACAACCCATATACTTTCACTCAAAAATCCCATAACCCAAAAAATCCCACAACCAAAAAACAAACTCACGATAGAAGGAAAAAAAAACATTCCATTTTTATTTTTTTTCTTTAAAAAATTCACCAACACATTCACATTTTTTCTTCCTTTCTCATTACTATTTTCATATAAACACATCACATATACTACCACATATAACCTACAAACTTGTGGGTGTTCTAATAGAGGTTCGATCAAGATTTTTGCGGTATTCAACTCTAACTCATATCTTTTAATTTATCTATGGAATGTGATGCAATTTTATGATACTTTTTTTTATATATTGTTTTGTGTCATTCATAATTCGATTGAAATAAATTTGAAATTAAATATATTTGTTGTTATTTATTGTTGTGCAATTTTGATGCTTTAAATAAGTTTTTGGTTAATGTCACGTAGAATCTCATTGAATATCGAAAATTAATTAAGGATTTAGAGTTAGTACATTGAGTTTTGTTTTATTTAAAATAACAATTTTTGGCTTAAGATAGGTTGAATCATTAATTGAATTACTGTCGCTATACAATTCCTATTGGTGTTAACATTTCCGAATTTTAATCTAAAGGAGCTTATATCATAAGTCTTATCTTTTTTTTTGTTTACTAATTAAATTTAACTTGTTGGACCTTATACAAATTTAGTTGGAGTTAATAATAATGATTTACTTTGAATAAGTTGTTTTGGATTTATAAAGAAAAATAATCATTTTTAACGTTAAACAAACTTTTATACACCTTTTAAAAATATTTCTCTCAATTAAGAATGTGGTTACACATCTTTTTTTGAGACATTAAAAGAAACTCAAGGATGCGGTTACGCACCTTGGCCAAATTATTTTAATAATTAACTTTCATTACTGTAAATCAAGATGTGTAAATTGAGATTATTAGGTGTGATGAACTCGAGAGGGGAAGACAGTTATGTCTCCAAATGTCAAGATTGAGAATGTAGTTATGCATCCGGTTTAAGACTAATAAAAATTCAACAATTAAAAATAAGCAAGCCATGGCATATAGACACAAATTACCCAAAAACATATCAAGATAAGTATAAGTCAATAAAAGCGACCGTGCTAGAACCACGGGACTCGAGGGATGCCTAATACCTTCCCCTCGGTCAATAGAATTCCTTACCCGAATTTCCGGTTCACAGACCAAACAAAGAGTCATTTTCTTTTGATTAGGGATTAAACAAAAGGTGGCTTGGAACACCATAACTCAATTCCAAGTGGCGACTTTGAAGAAAAAATAAAAAATAATCCCTAATTCAATACCGTCACTTAAATTGGACAAACCCTATCCTTCGTCCACGAAAAAGGGTGTGACAACTTGGATTTATTAGAATAAAATAATCCCATATCAATGGTTCCCGGAAGATATCTGAATATATGTTTGACTCCATTCTAATGTCTATTTGTTGGGGACGAGCTGAATCTTGCCAATAAACTTACTGCAAAATAGATATTTGGTCGAGTATTATTAGCAAGATACATAAGCGCCCCAATGGCACTAAGATATGGAGTTTCATTGCCAAGAAGCTCTTCATCATTTTCTTGAGGTCGAAATGGATCTTTATGTATGTCAAGCGATTTCACAACCATCGAGGTACTCAATGGATGTGATTTATCCATGTAAAATCTCTTTAAAACCTTTTCTGTGTATGTTGATTGATGGACAAAAATTCCATTTTTCAAATGCTCAATCTGTAGGCCAAGACAAAATTTTGTCTTACCAAGATCTTTCATTTCAAATTCTTTCGTTAAACACTCGACAGCTTTTGAAAGCTCTTTAGGAGTGCCAATGATATTTAAATCATCAACATACACAACTATTATAACAAAATCAGATCCAGACCTTTTTATAAAAACACAAGGACAAATAGGGTCATTTTTGTACCCTTCCTTTAGCAAAAATTGGCTAAGACGATTGTACCACATTCATCCTGATTGTTTCAATTCATATAAGGATTTCTGAAGCCTTATCGAACAATTTTCTTGCGAATTTTTATATGCTTCAGGCACATTGTATGCTTCAGAAACTTTCATGAAAATATCGTGGTCCAATGAGCCATATAAATATGTTGTGACAACATCCATTAGACGCATTTCAAGCTTTTCATGAACTGCCAGATTTATTAGATACCTGAAGGTAATTGCATCCACTACAGGAGAATATGTCTCCACATAATCAATGTCAGGCCTTTGTGAAAAACCTTGTGCCACAAGTTGTGCTTTATATCTTACGACTTCACCTTTTTCATTTCGTTTTCGCACAAAAACCCATTTGTACCCCATTGGCTTGATACCTTCAAGTGTTCGGACTATTGGTCTGAAAACTTCATGTTTTTCAAGTGAAGTCAATTCCGCTTGAATTGCCTCCTTCCATTTTGGCCAATCATTTCTCTGTTTGCATTCATTGACAAATTTTGGTTCAAAATCCTCACCTTGTTGCATTATTTCAATAGCAACATTATAAGCAAAAATATTGTCCACCACAATACTATTTCGATTCCACCTTTTTCTCGTCGAGGCATAACTTATTGAGATTTCTTCATTCTCATTATTTCAAGTTATTTGGACCTTCTCTGTTGTCTTGTCATTTGTTATGTCTCGGAGCTCTTCTTGAGCAATTTCCTCCATGATATGATCTTCATGATTATTTGTTCATTTCTTTTTTCGAGGATTTTTATCCTTTGAACCAATTGGCCTACCACGTTTTAAACGTGGTTTAGACTCATTTGCTTTAACAATTTGTCCTACCGGGACATCAACTCGAACTGGAGCATTTGCAGCTGGAATATAAGATTTAGTAACCCTTGGAAGGTTAGTAAATGCATCTGGCAGTTGATTTGCAACATTTTGCAAATAAATCATCTTTTTAACCTCTTGCTCACATTGATTTGTTCGAGAATCTAAATGAGATAGGGATAATGAATTTCAATCTATCTCTTTTTCCAACTGCTTATGTTCTCCCCTTAATGTTGGGTATACTGATTCATCAAAATGACAATCAACAAACCTTGTTGTAAATATATATTCTGTCATAGGTTCCAAATATTTGATGATAGAAGGAGATTCATACCCAACATACACCCCCAACCTTCTTTGGGGACCCATCTTTGTGCGTAGCGGTGGGGCAATTGGAACGTATACCGCGCACCCAAAAATTCTAAGATGGGAAATATTTGGCTCATGACCAAAAACCAACTGTAATGGAGAGAATTCATGATAACTAGTTGGCCTTATGTGCACCAATGCTGTTGCATGCAAAATAACATGCCTCCATATTGAAACAAACAACTTTGTCCTCATTAACAATGGTCTAGCTATCAATTGGGGGCGCTTAATCAAAGATTCCGCTAGACCATTTTGAGTGTGAACATGAGCAACTGGATGTTCAATTGTTATCCCAGTGGACAAATAATAATCATTAAAGGCTTGCGATGTAAACTCACCAGCATTATCAAAACAAATTGTCTTTATTGCATCATCTGGAAATTGTGCTCTTAATCTTATTATTTGAGTCAACAACCTCGCAAAAGTCATATTGCGAGTTGATAATAAGCACACATGTGACCATTTTATAGATGCATCTATCAAGACCATATAATATTTAAATGAGCCACATGAAGGGTGAATTAGCCCACATATATCACCCTGTATACGTTCCAGAAATGCAGGGGATTCAATCCCAACTTTAATTGTTGATGATTTAATAACCAACTTTCCTTGATAACAAGCAACACTAGAGAATTTCTTTGATTGAAGAATTTTCTGATTCTTCAAAGTATGCCCATGTGAATTATCAATAATTTTGCGCATCATATTATAACCGGGATGGCCCAATCGGTCATGCCAAATGATAAAATCATTAGGATTAGTAAACCCTTTGTTTACTATGGCATGTGAATCAACCATACTAATACTTGTATGGTACAATCCAGAAGAAAATGCGGGTAATTTTTCATGCACATATTTTTTCCCCAATTTTACTGTAGTAATATAAAGGTATTCAACCTTTCCTTCATTGGCAGTCTCAACATGATAGCCATTTTGGCGAATAACCTTGAAACTTAATAAGTTTCTTTGAGACTTAATACAGTACAACACATTTTAAATATTTAATATCGTTCCCCCAGGTAGTAGTAAGGCCGCTCTTCTAGAGCCCTCAATTAATTTTGCACTACCAGATATTGTATTAACATAAGCCTTTTTCATAATCAAATTAGAGAAATATGTCCTTTCTCTTAAAATAGTGTGAGATGTAGCACTATCAAGAAGACATATATCTCCATTACTCATCTTGAACCAATTGAAGATTGAGGAATTTTATTTATCTCACAAGAAATGTTGTTCAACCTTGAAACTTCGTGCTGATAACGTATTGTAAAACTTAAGAACAAAAGAACAATATAAACTAACTTTCTTTCTTTCAAGTGTATACAACATTATTCTCAACACCACTATTTATAGGATTACTTTGAGGAATACCAAAGGGTGTCATAAACATTACATTAAACCTTGAGAATTACTATCCATTAAGGAGGAAATAAACCTAGGAGTTATGGTCATCCAATTAACCATATTATCAACAACATTACTACCAATAAAGGATGAAATTAACCTAGGAGTTATGGTCATCCATTTGACCACATTATCAACAACATTACCACTCATAAAGGGGGAAAATTAACCAAGGAGTTATGGTCATCCATTTAACCACCAAAATGATTTACAACACCAACATAATAATTCAATATCACATTTAATACCATAACATCAACACCTCCACGTACAATTCATCAGACCATATTAATTAACTAGTAAACCCAGTCGCGCTTAACGTGATAATATATATATTTTAAATAGCTATCTTTTCATAATTGCAAATAATAAAAAAATTTTCTCAAATTTTTGGCAAGTCCCTTACTCTAATTTATTGTTACATTTTCTTTCCTCTAATTTTTATTTTTACTTTAAAATTGTTATAGAATTCGCAGGAAGATCAATATTTATATCATCTCGTATTATCAGGTAAAAATGTATTTACTCTACTTAATTATGAGAAAGCGAAAAATAATAATTGAAAAAAATTATGCTTTTACAATATTTATTTAATTGAAGTGTGTTTTGCAATACCTTTTTTGTTTTCCTTTTGCTCTTTCTTTTTTAATTTTCTTCCCTTTTCTTTTTCTTTTTTACCTTGACTTCTTCCGTACCCATCACTCTTCTTCAATAGATGTTTAGCCATAAATGTTTTTCTTTTTTTGGAGTTCAATTATAAAATGATTTTTTACCACAATTTTATTTTTAAAAAAGATCCGCAATTAACTTTGAAGCAGAAATTTGAAAAAATGGAAACCCTATTTTCACTTTTAACTCCAAATTATTCACAACAATTCAAAAATAATTTTATTTTGTGTTCATAGTTAAATATAATTTTAAATTTTAAAATCATTATATCACTTTGAAAAAAAATAACAAATTTTTATAGTCAAGCAGTCTCTTTAATTTGTGTCTTTACTTTCTTTTTCTCTTTCCTTTTTTTATGCTTACTTCTATACTCCATTTCAAAATAAATATAAAAAAGAAAGTACTTCCAAAAAATAGCATATAATACTAATTATAATATCCTATTATAAATTAATAGCTTCATCATATAACTATTTAGTGTGATTGTGTTCACGTACTGCTCTTATGTCTGTAGTTTCATTGTGATGTTCCCTAACATAACATTCAACATAAAAAAAGGTTTAATGATAGATGCATGTTGTGCACTTGGATTTAATATATACTTCACATGAATGAGTATTTGATAAACACCTTAGTATTATCGAAAGAGAAATTGGTGAAAGACATCGTAATTATAATGCATGAAGAATAATTAATTTTTAAAAAATGAATAAAATTTCATTATTTAGTATAGTCTTTTCTTCTTTGCTTGTGTTATAATATCATAACTTTGTTATCTTTGATTAGTAAATATAATTTATTGGTATCTTTTAATAATGTGATTTTTTGTTTGACCTCTCCTTGTTGAGATATACTATTAACCATATGGTTGAGTTATAATATTGATTTTAATCCTTTATAAAGACTTTATGTTTTATGTTAATTATTACAATAAAGTTTTTTATTTAAATAGATCATTGTGTTTATATGTGTGTCCATTACTTATATAGTAGACAATTTTTGGGTATGGAGTTGTTTAACTCATACGCGAAAGATTAAAATTGTTGGTTCTTATAAGTTATAAATTAAATGTTCACAATCAAAGATGAAGTCGGACAAACATCTTGATGATTGTAATACAAGATTAAATATTATTCAATCTTAATTATGGGAATGGTAAAATTCCAACTTCTTGTGTTAGGACATTTTGCATGTATTGAATGGACCATATTGAGATATGTATTTAGGTTCTGAATTTCAATAAATAATATGTCTAGTCCATTACATGAGCTTATACTCTTAATCTTGATGTAGTTATTATGATCTGTGTAGTTTGCTTTATTATTTTAATCTATTAAAAGGTGAGACTCTATGATGAGTCAAAATATTCCTAATGGATTGGATAATAAGCATGTTGTTATTTATATAAGGTGAGACTCTATGGTTAAAAAAAAATATAAGCATGTTGTTATTTATATACTTTTAGTATACTAAGGTCTAAGTTAATGAACTCAATGAACACATCATTTAGCATTTGAGAAGATTTAACATGTGGTAAGAGTTTGAAAAATTATTATCATTTATAAATTTTTAATATTTTTGACTTATTTAAAAGATCAATAATTTTTTATCCATTTCACTAAATCGAATTCGAATATTATTGCAAGCCTCACTTTATATGAAAGCTAACATATTAAAAATTTATTCAACATAAATTTGATATGAAAATAAAATCAGAATATTTATTAAAAATTTGGTATAAATTTGTGATATTTATTTTCATATATTGAGTTATGTTATTAGATTAACACATTGTATAATCCTCTAAAAATAGAATTACTTAAGAATTCCTATGGGACATTTAATGGTATAAAAATACCTATTAATATATACATCTCCCCAACTTAAAACACCATATTAATTATAAACAAGAAATCAAAAAAATCATCAACATAATAATTCAATATCACATTTAATACCATAACATCAACACCTCCACAATTCATTAGACCATATTAATTAACTAGTGAATTCAGCCGCGCTTCGTGCGATAATATATATATTTTAAATAGCTATATTTTCATAATATGCAAATAATAAAAAATTTGTCTCAAATTTATACATTAAATTTCAAGTTTTACTCTAATTTATTGTTACATTTGCTTTCTTCTAATTTTTATTACTCTAAAAATGTTATAGAATTTGCCGGAAGATCAATATTTATATCATCTCGTATTGTCAAATAAAAATGTGTCTACTCTACTTAATTATGTGAAAGCGAAAAATAATAGTTGAAAAAAATGATGTTTTTACAATATTTGTTTAATTGAAGTGTCTTTTGCAATACTATTTTCGTTTTCCTTTTGCTCTTTCTTTTTTAATTTTCTTCCCTTTTCTTTTTCTCTTTTCCTTGACTTCTTCCGTACCCATCACTCTTCTTCGATAAATGTTTAGCCATAAATGTTTTTTCTTTTTTTGGAGTTCAATTTTAAAATGATTTTTTATTGTAATTTTTTTTTAAAAAAGATCCGCAATTCACTTTGAAGTAGAAATTTGAAAAAATCAAAACACTATTTTCACTTTTAACTCTAAATTATTTATAACAATTCAAAAATATTTTTAATTTGTGTTCATAGTTATATATAATTTTAAATTTTAAACATCATTATTCACTTTGAAAAAAAAAACACGATTATTATAGTCAAACAGTCCCTTTAATTTGTGTCTTTACTTCTCTTCCCTTTTTTATGCCCTTACTTCTATACTCCATTTTAAAATAAATATAAAGAAGAAAGTACTTTAAAAAATAGCATATAATACTAATTATAATAGCCTATTATAAATTAATAGCTTCATCATATAACTATTTGTGTGAGTGCGTTCACGTACTGCTCTTCTGTCTGTAGTTTAATTGTGTTTTTCCCTAACATAACATTTTGTAACACCTCAGATTCAAAAAAAGGGAAAATTCTCATTTCGTAGCCGATTCGGCGAGGTAAGTCAAGAACGTCGAATTGACTTGGTGATCCGCCAAGTAGAACACCTTGCCTTTTCGGCTTCACTTCTGCACCCAGCGTTTTGGAACTTTAGGCGAGCTGGATCGAGCTCGCCGTTCCGTTCGGCATGTCGCCAAAGTACTTTCTCCATCGCCTAATTGGCTTAGTCCATGGGCTGACTTACTGTAATTTTCGGCGAGCTAAAGGGCTCACTTGGCGAGGCGCCGAGTGACCTTTGGCGAGCTCCAGCGTGCCTTGTTTTTAGTTTTTAAGTTAGGGTCTTTTGAGTCTTTTCAGATTTATTTTAATTCGATACTACGTCGTTTCATCCTTCATCTAAAGACCTATATAAGTATTTTACCCCCAAATTTCTCCAATTTAAACCATTCTCTCAATTCCTGAAAGAAGAAAGTCTCATCTCCAAAATATTTCTCTCTCTAGAAACTTGAAGAAGAAGAAGGGTTGAAGCTAGGGCTCAAGGTCAAGTCTCCATTCTCCAATCATTTGTGGACTTTGATAGCAAGGTATATAACTTTTCATCCATGGAATCCTTGCATCCATGGAGCCCCTAAGTTCTCCTAATTGAAAAGTAGAATTCCCCAATTTGAGTTAGAGTTTTCTTCTAAGTTATGGGTATTTAAGAATGTTGATTCCATTGATTGAATTATGAATGGTTATGCATGAATTGAGAGGATTCTATGCTTTTATGATGAAATTCCATGTACCCGTGCACAACCCATGTTTCTAAGAAAAAATTGATGACAATGGGTTTTATGCTATGAAAGGAGAATTTACGGGTTTATGTGTATTCTTATAGGATTGATATGATACAATATGAATTGCTTTGAGATTGAAGCATATGTGATGATTTATGATATGAATTGCTTTGAGAGTGAAGCTTATGTAATTAATTGTTGATTTGTGATGTGATTGTTGTGGAAGAGATTTTCCCACATGATTTCCTTTATGTATGAATGTGAAAGGCTTTCCCACATTGAATGATTCTAGGTTGAAAGGATTTCTCACCTAAAATGAATCTAAGTTAAAAAGACTATGAAATTGATGAGGCTATAGGTGATTACCCATGACCTCTAAATGAGAAGGATATGAGGCGATAACCCATATTCCTTAGAATAGAATAAGAGGCAATTACCCTTATTCCTTGAAGTTGAACAAGAGGCGACTACCACGTTCCTATAATGTAAGTTGGACAAGAGGCGACGACCCATGATCCTAAATGTGAATTGGACAAGGGGCGATTACCCATGATCCCAAAGCAAGAAGGATAAGAGGCGAGTACTGATTAAAGTTTCAAGCACACCTAATCCAATTCTAGGTGCAAACGATCGTTAAGCAGTATAAAACCCAACGAAAAGTTGGGATCGAACCCACAGGAAGCAATATGTGTTCAAATTCAATTATGAAGTACAAATGTGATCTAAATAGCTATAGGAATAGAAATTATCGAAAAATACAAGTAAACAAGGGTGACAACAAATGTCAGATGGGGGTTTTGGTTTGCAATTATTAGCTATAATGCAGTCAAACAACGATAAAATAACAATATAGAGAGGAATTCTCGGGATGTGATCGATTATAGGTAAATTTCGCTATATGAGTAATTGAAACTACTAATACGTAGCTAACTATCAGTGGATAGGCCCCACTATGAGTGAAATAGCTTTCTCTCGAAAAACTACTTCAATTCAAGTGATTTCTCTTTAACATCAACAAACTTAACAGATAAGAACAACCCACAACCTTAATACATCCTCTCTCTCGAGAAAGATAGATAGTATTTGAGTTGGGATTCACTCTTTCGAGCTGAACCCACATCAGCCCAATCAAAAGCTTTGGTTCAAAAACCTCTTTCTCAAGCAAGCTAAGAACTCAAAGTTAGAACTGCATTTGCAACTACAATTCATAAATAAAAACACAACTAATGATTAAACACACTTCAATATAGCATTTAAATTACTAATAAATAGTACCTATAAGCTAATTCAACTCATAATCATATAATCACACCCCAAAAAATTGGGGTTTTAGCCCACACATCATAAAAACAGAGAAACGGTTAGCAAATGCATTAGCCATTATCTGGGTAAGAGCCTCCAAGCCTTTACAATGATTTCTAAGAATGAAATTCAAAAACCCACTTGCAAATCCTCCAAAATTGTACAATTCGAACTAAAAAATCTAGAGAAAACTCTAAGTCTTGAATGAGAACTATTAGTTTCAAAAAATTTGGCCTGAAAGCCATTAGGCCAGGTAAATCGAGATTGCCGAGTGGTTCGGCGATCCGCTCTTTGCTCTCTTCCATTGCCTTTTCACATTGGTTCTGAGCATCCTCAAGTCCTGTAACTTTGGGCGATCCATTTTGTCATCGCAGAACCAATCGAAGATTTGCCGACTGCCTATTTCTGTCGCTGACTTGGTTTCTTCCCTCAGGGCTGGCACGTTGGAACTTTAGGTGGTCTGAAGAGCAACTCGGCGGTTCGCCGAGTTGTCTTGGCGATTACCAAGATTGCTCTTCTTTACTTCTTCAACTTGTTTTGTTCCTTTTTACCTGTTTGTGTCCTTACTTTGCTCCTTAGTCCACATACCTGAAAATCAAGGCTTTAACATCAGTTTATAGCATAAATTAGGCATTTGAGGACACTAACATTATCAAAACAAAGCCCTAAATGAGTCCAAATCTCGAATTCATCAACACCCCCAACTTAAACTTTTGTTTGTCCTCAGGTAAAAATCAAGATCAACAGTTCAATAAGGATGTCTACAAATAGTGTTGCATAAGAGTCAACATAAATGCACAAAAAAAGGTTTAAATTACTCATACAATTATCAATTATTCATTCAAATATTCAAATTGTGATTCACCATTATCAAAGATGCTCAAGTTCACAATATATACTTGCTACAAATGCGAGTTCAAGCTCAACAAAGGTAATCAAATGCCCTCACAACAAAGATGATTCCTTATTCACACAAAATTTCTCAACAATTTAAAGTTCCAGAATCACAAACAACTCTCACACTCACAAATATGAACACATGCATGACTTCACCCATAGGTTTGCCCTTATTTTCTAATCAATATTTGTTTCAGCTCACTCAAGATCACAAAGGTCTTTTCAAGACTTGTAATGGGGTTGAGTATAAAAGTATGGTCATTTAGGCTTAGTGGTTTCTACCTTCATGAAGTATGGTCTGAAAATCACTTTTTTCCTTTTCTTTATCATTTCAAACGTGTTCAAAATCCACCCCATTATTCAGCTTCATATGAACCACCGGATACCCCATTTTTTTACAATAATCACTACTTTATTTCACAACTTTTTCGGTCTTTTTTTTAAAATTTTATTTCCTTATCTTTTCTTATTTTTTTACATGGAGGGGTTCCATCTTTTTCAAAGTAATCACAAAACGGGGGATTTCTCACACTTATTGATTTTTCTTCTCTTTTCACCACACCCCCAACTTAGGCTTTTGGCCTAAGTTGGCTATTCGAGCAAATCATACTTTATGAAAGTTATGGGTGAACGGAAAAAGAGAGGTCACAATTGCTCAAGTTTCCACCAAGAAAAGGGTAAGGCCCAAAAGGTGCCAAGCAAGGTTCACACATCTCACAAGGTTGGCCACAAAAGAGGTATATTATCAAATTGGTTCACTCTTCAAAATTCTTTCCTATGATCATTTCAAGCGCTTGCATCACGCAATCAACCGGACCAACTGGATAAATTCTAGGTGTCATCACACACAATGTTCCAAGTAATCTCATCACACAAGGCAATGACACCAATATCAAACAAGACTCCACATTTTCTAGCTAGCGTGCAATGTTTATCACAAGAGACTCATTCGACAACTGGCTAGTCACAACGAGATGTTAAAAGTTCACATATTGCCTATGTAATTTCATTTGCCTCATCGTAGCAGTACATTTATTTTGTTCGATTAGGAGCACTATTCAAGTCATCGGTATTGACCACAATCGATACTCAAATTTGCACAAAAACAACCACAATCACACACAAGAACAACCACAATCATTTAAAACAACATAAATTAAAACAAAAGAGGTGGCAAAACTTTAAAATTAGGTTTAAAACCATTTTCATTTAAAACAACGTAAAACAATGGGCTACAAGCTCAAACATCTGCAATATCAAAATTTAACAACCAAGAAATATATATCAATAAACCAATATTCACAAAACAGTCACAAGACAGGAGGTGGGTATACAAATACCTCACCCCACCCAACAAAAATAAGCAGTTGTCCTCAAATGCAACTAGAACAAAACAAAGTATAACAAGATAATAGAGAAGGACGGGAAGAATCATCCTGCCAGGCTAAGCCTGGGTTGATGTCTGCATCTCAATCACTCCGTCTGTCTGAGCATCAGTGCTCGGGGTCACACTCTGAGGTTGGGCATCAGTGTCCGGTGTCTCGTTAGCCTTGGCTTCACTAGAGCCTGCCACAGAAATATCTCTCAAGGAGGCTTGTCTAGATGTCTCGAACATGACACCCTCTAGATCGACCAGGTCCTCATAAACAACCTTATCTCTGACCTCAAGTTGCTCCTCATCTGTCTCGGCCTCAGACTCAGTAGCCTTAGTATCATCTCCAGTGGTAGCCGGTGGTACCTCAGCACAGGCTGGAACATCAACACTCGAATCATCTGGGATCTCCACCGTCTCAAATAGTGAAGTGAAGTCTGTGGACTTGAGATGGTCCACATCCTTCCTCAGCTCAGAAGCATCGCCTTTCAAAGCCGCCACCGCATCAGTAACACCCTACCCTCTCTCACAAACCTCTACTCTCGATGTGAGGGCATCAATAGAAGCCCTGAGAGGTGTCAGTGCAACAGTAATACCTCTCTCAATCATCCAGGGGACCTCGACCTCTAATCGGGAAGCACACACATCGGCAGAATAAGCTAGATACCCCATCTTAAGAAGTATGGCCTGATTGGAGGCATAGAGGTGGAAGTGCCAGTAGTAGACCTAGCGGGGGGGGGGAGCATAGGAAGTACCTGAAGTGCTAGAAGGAACGGAGCTAGAGGTACCTGAAGGCCCAGAGGCTGGAGTAGGCAATGCTGCCTCTGCAGGTATCGCATTAACATCAATCTCCAGGGATGCGTCTACCAGAGTTTCTCTCCTTCTGTCGGCCTTGTCCCGTGTGTACTCGGCTTCAATACGCCAAATGTCTGTAAAATATGTAGGTATGATCTCAGCATCTCTCTTCTCATCTCGAGGAACATCGGCCCGATGATTAACACTGGAAATGGCAATGATGTCTGTTTCTGTTTGGCCCTCATGGCTAGGCCTGTGCAAAAATCGAGTCAAACCATTAACCCGAACTGATTTTTGATTTATTGGGCTAACGGGTCGGGATATTGGGTAATTGGTTCGGGGCTCGATTCATTAATTTTTTTATTGGATTAACGGTTCGGGGGTCGGGTGTCACGACCCAAAAATGGACGTGATGGCACTCGTCTTAACCCACTAAGACAAGTCAGCCTAAAACTCAACCATTACAATAAAATGCGGAAATTTTTATAATAAACTCAAATATACCCCCAAAATTTGGTTGTCACGTGTACAAGTGTCTAAAGTATTACAATTGAATCAAAAGAAAAATACAAGTCTCATATGACATTGTTTCTAGAGTAGAACAAGATCATAAACAGGAGTAAGAAGGATCGCTGAGAAGACAAACAACTACCTCACAAATCTCCCAGAAGCCTCGGAAAAGAAGAGAATAACAAGTACCACAAAAATCCAGGCTCGTAACCTACAAAAATTTGTAGAAGCAAGGGGTGAGTACCAAACCACACGGTACTCAGCAAGTAAACCTCTAAACACGAGCTAAGGGGATAGAATACAAGTACTCCTTACACCCCAACCGAACCTTCACAACTACAATCTGTATAAAACCAGCCCAACCTAACAGTTCACAATTTACAAAGCACATAGCTCAACACAACACTCTAACAATTTCATATCCTCAACAACAACAATAGTTTCATATCCTCAACAACAACACTCTAACAATTGCATATCTTCAACAACAAGCTCAATATTCATCAGTCACAAGTTCCATAGAAAGGCACTCACAAGATCAGCAACACACAAGATCAAGTTCACCAATAATAAAGAAGTGCAATGCAATGAAATGCAATGTCAAGTATAGTGATGCATGTCTGACCTAATGATACACACCCGCTGTCTCTCAGTCCGGGACCCATGGGGGACATATCTGTCCATGCATCCATCGCGGCGCGCGATACGACCCTCGATAATAGTAACCATCGCGGCGCGCGATACGTCCCTCGAAATATAGTATCCGTCGCGGCGCGCGACACGTCCCTCGAAATATAGTATCCATCGCGGCGCGCGATACGTCCCTCGAAATGGTACATCCTCTTTATTTTCTTATTCTTTCTCAATGCACATAACACTTGTCACAACCATGTCTCAGAACAATACAAATGACTGTTCACACAAATAATCAGGAGATGACCATTTTCATAACATTGCACAATTCACAACAAGACAATCAGGATACAACATCAACAATGATTCAACAAGCCTTTCAAACAATTCTCAACACATCACACAAACAATTGATCACATTGCCTTTTATTATCCCTTTTTCATCATTAGAATTAATCAATGTGGAAAAGTCAACCCATCACCAAGCCTCATTACCCTAAACACATATTACAAGGAAATACATGAATTCCATACACTTAACAAGGGTTTAGAAATCCACTTGCCTCAATTAATCAACAATCACTTCGGGACTTGAGTCTTCCCCTTTCGTTGAGCTTTCAAATCCATAAAATCTATTTAAATAAATAATGATAATAAGATTTCAAAACTAACAACACTCATATTACTATGTGTCTAGTCTAGACACAGAACTCACTCAAATTTATAATCAAATTCCTAAGTTCGATGCCAATTAACATGTCAACTCTCATATTTTTCCAAGTTTCAAGCTTAGAATTAAGTTTCAACTTCTCCTATATCATAAATCGAGAACTAGATCATCATATAAATATATTACCAACTTGGATACAACCCACCAAAATAGTAACAATTATGCAGAAATTACACACACGCCTCCTTTTTATCACTTTAGCTTTCCCGGTGATTAATTGTCCAATAATCATCCCAAAATGGCAATTGACGGCATATCAATAATTTAATACCCTTAAATGAATTTCGCTTAATGTCATCGTTACGTTGTAATGTTCCACTGTTTCTTGTCCCCTAAATTTTCAAAGTCACCAAGAATTATTATACTAATATAATATTATGACTTCACAACCTTCAATTCCTTACTATTATACTAATATAATAATAATAAATGTTGATTGCCTTCACCAAACTCCAAAACCAATTAACATCAATTCGGTCAACTATATATATATATAGGTGCAATTAATGTTGGCATATGAAAGAGCATTTAATGCAACTATATGCAAATTTGCAAGGATAACTTGAAATCGACTTACAAGAGAGGAGAGGAACAATTCGCCCTTTCCGTATTCACACCGCGTCCGCACAGGTGAGTGCTGCCTTCTTTTTCTTTTCTTTTCTAAATTATGACCCAATAATTCTCAACCCTAAAAATTATTTTCCTATATGGGTCAAGTTATATTAAACTAATTATAAACTTAACCCATTAAGCATTAACTAAAATTAGTTATTTAATAATTAACCATCAATTAGTTCACTCTAGTTAAATGGATATTCAACATTTCCACAAATGACTTTCCGGGTCATTACATCGGGTTGGGAAGGAAAAATCTCGGGGTTCTCAATACCCCGATAAGACCCGCTATTTTTTTCCCTAATTTCTAATTTTAGAATTCTTATTTCTCTGTTAGAGACTTAGGGTTTTTAATTTTTAGGACTTGAAAGTTGAAACTCTTCTCGCCGCTCCTCTCGTTTCTCCAAATTCGAAACTCCAAAGTTTCTCCAATTTCCAAACTAAGGCGAGGCGACGACTTGACTCCAGTCACTCTCACTCAGGTCTCAGGCGTCCGGCAAGGCTACGGGAGTAGTCACTCAGGCGAGGACGTAACTTGCAAGGTAACGATTAACGATGACAGTCTGACACCTCAAGCTTGCAATATTTTTATTTGTTCCATTTATCATCATGTGTCTATTTTCATGATTCAAACGAAGGAACAGAATATTGACTATATTCAGTGCATTTGTGTACTATATTCTGGTCTAATGGATGATTTTCATTTTTCGTGATGGTGCAGTTCATTTGTAGCAGCCTATTTTGCATTGGTGTTAAAATTTCCTCCTTTAAATGTCATTTGTTGGTTGTCTAATAGGTGAACAAGCTCAAATTTCAGAAGTTAGAAGCTTGACTGCTCGAGACTAGACTTCGAGTCTCACTCTTCTCAGTTCTCACGACTTCTGCACAGACCTACTCGGCTCTCCAGTCTTAGGTTCTCACTTCTCAGTCGCTCACTGCTCACGCCTCACAAGTAAGTCTCAAAATTTTAAATTCACTTAATTTCAAGATTTCACTATGAAGTGTGATGTTTGGATTTGATTTATGAGAAAATGATTGTGGTTGCACTTTAATTTCACGACGTTTGGATTTGAATAATGAGAAAACTACAATTGAAATAGTTGAATAGACATTACTGTTTTATTTGAAATGGCATTTGGTTTGTTTGGCACTTTGGCTCATTTGCTTGTACTTGTCTTTTAGTTGCTGACTTGCTGCTTTGTGTGAGACTGTGATGTATTTATTGTCATGACTCAAATTGGGGTTCAGATACATTATTTCTACTGGAGGATGAAATTTCACTAACATTATGTTCTACAACATAGACCAACTTGATCAATACTGTGATTCAACAATTCTTATTCTTTTATCAAAATTACACAAACACGATTACACACTACAAATCAAAAGCAGCAGCTTGACAAGGAAAATAAATAAATAAAGAATATAGTGACTATTTCTTACCATAGATGGAAGAATACAGTGTAGTCAAGGTTAGTAAAAAGCCAACCTTGTTTTAACAAATCTTTACCTAATACTCTGTATCACTTATTTTATATCTTTTCGCAGTTTTTGGTGAAAGTATCATGGCTGAAAATATAATAATTGATAAGGTTGTTGGTGAAAGTGGAGCTTCTAATTCAAATGCAATAGGTCAAAGTCAATTTGTTGAGTCCCAAGTAAAGAAAGGAAGGAAAAAAAGATCTCGTGCGTGGGATCATTTTTCTCGTAAAACTGATTCTGATGGAAGTGAAAAAGGTGTTTGCAACTACTGTAAGAAAGAGTATTTTGCTGACACAAAAGAACATGGTATGACGTCAATGCTTACTCATATTGCCAAATGCCCAAAGATGCCTTATAATATTGATATTAAACAATCAAAATTAGCATTTCAACCAATAATAGGGAGTAACAAGGGTGATGTAGTTGTTGTTCCATGGGAATTTGACCAGGAAAAGTGTAGAAAGGCCTTGTGTCGTATGGTAATTATTGATGAACTTCCTTTCAGATTTGTTGAAAAGGAAGGTTTTAAACAATTTATGAAAGTAGCACAACCTTCTTTCCACATTCCTTCCCGTACCACTGTGACTCGTGATTATTTTGATCTTTTTTATGAAGAAAAACATAAGTTGATGGCTTTTTTTAAGGAAACACAACAAAGAGTGTCTTTAACCACGAATACTTAGACTTCCATTCAAAGAATCAATTATATGGTCATTACTGCTCATTGGATTGATAAGAATTGGACTTTGCATAAACGAATTATCAATTTTTGTCCAATCTGTAGTCATAGAGGTGAAGATCTTGGAAAGTCTATTAGTAAGTGCTTACATGAGTGGGGATTGCATCGAATTTTCACTGTTACAGTTGATAATGTTGGTTCAAATAGTGTGGCAATAACTGAGTTGTCTAAGCAACTAACTAAATGGGGGACCAACCTAATGGGTGGTAGTCACCTTCATATAAGGTGTATGGCTCATATTGTAAATCTTATTGTTCAAGACGGTACAAAAGAAGCAAATGTGTGTATTGAACGGGTTAGGCAGGCAGTAAGATACATCAGACAATTTCCTGCTAGGTGGAAAAAGTTTCAAGAATGTGGTGAAGATGAAAATCTTGCTAAAAAGTCTTTATGCTTGGATGTTCCTACAAAGTGGAATTCCACCTACATGATGTTGAATCGGGTTATTGAATATGAAGGTGCAATTGTATAGTACGCCGATCGTGATATTGGCTTGGCACTACATCTTAAGTTTGTTGATATTGTGGATAAAAATTCTACAGGTACACTTTTGAGTAGTGATTGGGAGGGCGTAAAGAGAATTACAAAATTTCTTGAAATGTTTTTCAATCTTACTTTGAAGATATCTGGATCACGATATGTTACATCAAATCTGCATTTTCTTGAAATTTGTGAAGTTGGTGTTTACTTGAATCAATTGATATCAAATGAAGATCATGTTTTGGCTAAAATGGCAGAAAATATGAAGGAGAAATTTGACAAATATTGGGGTGATACTGAAAAAATGAATAAGATGGTTTTTATACCATGTGTTTTGGATCCTCGTCACAAATTTAGCACTCTTGGCTTTGCACTTAAGAAGATGTTTGGAGAAAAGGGGGCTGCTGTAGAAATTAGTGTGCGAACGTACATGGAATCTTTGTTTAATGAGTATACAAAGCATATTTCAAATGATAAAAATGGCCAATGTTCTTCAACTGAGGTGGATACTTCTGATTCAAGCTCTGTAGGAGGCTTGGGAAATTTTTTTGAGGAATTACGAAAACATACATATCAAAGGGGAGGAGCAAGTTCAAAGTCAGAATTAGTTAAATATCTTGATGAAGAAATTGAAGTTGGAAAATCAGATTTTGATGTATTGCTTTGGTGGAATTAACTCACCTAGATTTTCACTTCTTTCTGAGATGGCTCGTGATGTGTTAGCGATTCCCGTTTCAAGTGTGGCGTCTGAATGTGCTTTTAGTACTGGAGGGCGCATACTTGATTCATTTAGGAGTTCATTAACTCCTAAATTGGTACAAGCTCTAGTGTGCCTTCAAGATTGGCTTCGGAGTGAGCCACAACCCATAAGTATTGAGGAAGATTTAGATTTTCTTGAGCAACTTGAAGAAGGTAAGAAAAGAACCTCATTGATGTAAAATTGTGAATAATTTATTTAATATTTTTATTGTTTAAGCCTTGAGCCTTGACTTGTTATCGTATTTCTCTTTAGATTTGGCTAAACTTGGAAAAGAACTTTGCATTGATGACATGTAAAATTGGAGGTTTCCTTCACTAACTCTACTAAAGGAGAAAGAAAGTAGATGTCTTACTATTGAGGTGGATTTTTATATACATGTGTTATCTTATCTTTATGTCTGATTTATGATTGACTTCTCTTTTTTGATGACTAATGAGAGTGTTAAATTATGGTTAATACAAATACTTGTGCAAAACAAGCTCCATGTAGAACTTGGTGTTCTTCATCAGCTTATCTTGACTTTTCTTTCATTTTTAGCCATCAAAATATCTAATACTTTCTCTATTTCTTTGTCAATCAGATTTCATCATGCCTCGACTTCATGATTCTAATGCTCGATCACCTGTTTGGAATCACTATGAAAAGCTTGAAGAAAAAGAAGATGGATCGTGGATAGTAAAATGTGTTCATTGTGGCCGTGTTACTTATTACCATTCACACAAAATTGGGACTGCCTCCTTAAGGAAGCATGTTAAGCGTTGTTTGGAAAATAGAAACCAGAATCGTCAACTCTTAAGGATTGATGACTAGTTATTATTTTGTTTACTTGAACGTGAACTTTTAGTACTATGTTTGGACTTAAATTTTCAGGTTGTGTGACTGCTATTTTAAATTTTTGAAATTCTGTTTGTGCCTGTGTGGGCTGTGATAGACTAGCAGTGAATGTTGTACTGCATTTTGACTTCTGCAATGTTGCTGGCTTGCAGCTTGTAGTGCTGCTGTTTTATTCAGTCTTTGATGGGTTGATGTGCTCTTTTAATTTCTTCTGCTGCTAAGTGTTTGTAATATTTTGCTATATTGTTGGAATTAAATTGCTTCCTTGAGTCTAGTTTGGTCACCATACTATGGGGATCACTTTGCAGTTTGCAGTAGTCTATAACATTTATTGTTTGAATAATGTTATGATGCTTAAAATGTTTTCCATGATATGTGTCTGTCACAAATTTTCTTGATGGACAGAAGTCCACCTTTGAGATGTTACTGCAGGTTAGTAAAGGAACTAACTTCTTTGCCATCACTATATTAGATGAGGAAAGTCAATATGCTTGATGGGGTTACAGTTGTCCGTTCTGAAAAAAGTCAAGTATGAATTGGTATTGGATGGAAATGACATTGAACTTGTTTCTCGGTCTGCTGCCCTCATAAACCAAGTAGAGGTGACAACCTTAAAAAGAAACGTTTTGCCTCTGTTTTGTTCGTGTTTCCAGTTTTTTGATTGCAAATTGCAGTCTGTAGTAAATAATTACATGGAGTTGATTAGTTTAATTATATTGTCTTCAATTCTTCATGTGATTTTTTATTTTAAAAAATTATGTGATATGTTAATGGTTAACCCGATAACCGAACTGATAAGGATCGATAACCGATTAATCGAGAACCGATTAACCGATAACTTAATGGTTTTTTAACGGCTTAGCTAGTCTACAAACCGATAATCGATAAGCAAAACTGATAATGTTCAAAACCGAATCGAACCGACCGATATGCAGCCCTACTCATGGCCATCTCTTGCTCAATAATCAACCCCAAATTTACCTACTTCCTAGATATGATAGACCCAAGGCAGGCCGCCTTTGGATGAAAGAGAATAGACTCATTCTGTGACGGCATGACTGTGTTTTTATGAAGCCAAACCAGTACCGAGATGCTATGTTTAGGTTCTTTTTCTCTATTGGCGCTCCAGCCTCAATCCACCTCGGGGTTGTGTTAGGAATCAATGGGGCTAGCCAACCTTTCAAGTCATCCAGAGTCTTTGTAGTGATCATACTTTGGTACTCGTGCTCAAAGTCTGTAGCCCTCTCAAACATAGTGTTGATATCATTGCTGCTACATCTCACTTTCTTCCCTCAGACCATCACAAACTCCACCGGTCTGAAGGCACTGGCCTTCTTCTTCCCCTGGGGGTACCATATCACTGTAAGCAACATAAAACTCTCGGACCTATGTAGGAATGTATGGGCGACGGGGCCTGGTGAAGACCTTGAACCTGTGGTACCGGAGAGTGTCCCACATTGATGGATGTATGTCCACTACACCATCTGTGGACAATATCTTCTCTTCCAAGATGGTCCTCAATCCCTCGACCCATAATCGATTGAGTAACTGGGGAAGAGGACCCTGAACTGGTGGTGCTGGAACCATCGTCTGTGCTGGAGCTGGCACTGAATCTGAAGCAGGAGGGATCGACTTTGGAATCCTAGGCGGATCATGACGAGCTTTGGAACGATGCTCTGCTCGCCAGGCTTGTAGTAACTGATTATTCTTAGGCTCAGTAAATGAAGCCTGAGAATCAAATGACTCTCCCTCACTACTGGAATTGTACTCTGGTGTCTCAGCTATAGGCACTTTGCCCTTTCCCTTTCCTTCCTTTGAAGATAACTTCTTGCCCTTTGCGCTGGAAGCAGTTGCTTCCTATTTATCACGATCTATCGTGCCCGTTTTCGGGGCGGCATGCACTATAATTCAAGTTTGTTGTAACCATTTTTGCAAAACACATAGAAAATGTTAGAGAAAATTCAACAAAAATGCAGAAGTTCAGTTGCAGAAAGACTCGCCGAACCATTCGGTGAGTCGTCGAGCCACTTTGGTGAGCTAGAACGGGCTCGCCGAAAGTACCAGCGCCAAAAATTTCAGAAATCAAGACAGTTCGGTGATGTTCAGGGCCATTCGGTGAAAGTTACAGTGTATTTTAAAGGTTAAGGGCGCAGTAAGGACGATCATGAAAACCTTTTGGTGAGTCACCGAGTGAACTCGGCAAGCTCAAGCAGCCAGCCGAAAGTTACAGAAGATACTCAACCAAAATTTGAAATTAAAGGCGATCTGGGGGCACTTTGGCGAACCACCGAACCACTAGGCGAGCTCAACGCAACTTGCCAAACGTCCCAACGTGCCAGTTTTCAACCCCATTTCCCAAAATCAAGCCTCAAGCCCCCGAATTCAAAATAAAACACACACACCATTAAATTAACACTAGACCCATACTACCCATGTCTCAAGGTACTCAAACTCCCCTCGATTTGGCAAAAAAATGGTCATTTGATGACTTTTGCCCTTAAGAATGACGTTGAACGCTCCTTTATTGGGCAAATTACGTCATTTAGCACAATTCGAGGTTACTTAGACTGCACCCCACTAGACCTATTACAATTATATCGCAACCCAACAATTTAAACTTAATTTTCAAGCAAAAACACGTGAATCAATCATTATAAAGCACTTCGGCACACATTCTAATTCATTATGGGCAAATTAACACTTATGCATGATTATAACAATTACCCAACACACAACAACTACCATTTTACCTATTGCATTCGATTTCAACAACAATATTAAAGAATGCGGTTCGAAAAACCAACCTTTATGCCGAATTTCGAGTTTAAATAGCTAGGCAGCAAAGTTTCACAATTTTGAATGTCGATTTCACACAAAAACTGGGCAAAACAATAAAATATGCAAGATTTAAAGTTTTGGTAAGGAGGTACAAGAGTTAGAAATGATAGAAAATGAAGGATTTTGAAATTTTAAACTGTTTGGCCTTTAAAACCTTTCAATTCGCGGCACCTTCGGTGGAGTAAGTCGTGCTCGCCGAACCACTCAACGATGCCTCAAGTAGTATTTTTCCTGGTCGAGTTTTATAGGACTCCCAACAATTTTGGGGGTTCAAACAGCGGACAAAGTTGGGCTCACCGACCTGTTCGGCGAGTCACCGATTAAGAATTTAACCCACCAAATTTTGAAGAGTTCCCCTTAAAGCTCAGTGGTTCCAACGGCGGTCCAAGTCGGGTATCGCCGACTGGACTTTGACTCGCCAAACTACCCATTTTCCAATAGTATTCACTTTTCAACTTGTACAATCAACAACCGTTATTCAAAATCAAACACTAAAGCATTAAAAACTTGGGTTATCTCCCAAAAAGTGCCTTAGTTAACGTCGTGGCACGACGAGGATACCAAATCAAGCTTCATTTAAGGGGTTTGGCATTGTGTCACTAGGCAACCCCCCTTGTTGTCTTGGATTCAAATGAGTAGAAATTTGACCCATTTGGGTCTCCAGTTGCTTAATAGAGACTGAGTGAGAGGTCACCGTCTGATTGAGACTTGAGACATCCTCTTTCATCTCTTTCAACACATTGTCTGACCTGTGTGAGAGCATATCTTTTGTACGACCACCTTCAGATTCCTTAGGCTTTTGACGCTCATGGGGAGGGATGTACCTATCTTTGTCCCGCTTTCTCTTCTTCTAGGTGGCGTTACGATCATGCCAATCTCTGTCATGGTCTCTCCAGCCCTCATCTCTATTCCAACCTTGATTTCTACCCGGTCTTGGGTAGTTTGCAGATAACCTCCTCCTTGATTGGCTAGGAAGTTCACTTCCTCATTGTACAACGCTTCAAATTGTGCTTCATTGGGGTTTACTCCGCCAACACCCACAATATTAACACTCTTTGTACCAACACCCATGACATTTTTAGCCAAGATATCTAGCTGGGTCATTATTTTGGCCATGTTTTGGTCTCTCTCTTGATTTTTTTCGATCTGCTCTTTTGTCATTCTAAAAGTGAGAGGACAAACTTGGTCTTCACGAGTGTACCGTCCCCTATTGATCTTGGTCATGCAATCAAGGAGTTGAGACGCTACTTCATAGGGTTGTTGCATTATACCACTGGGAACAAGTTGATCATCAACTCCTTTGTTCATCGAGTCGGGGCTCCTATAGAAGTATTGCAGCAACATATCATTTGGAAGTCCATGAGTTGGGCATTGCAGTACCAACTTCTTAAACCTCAGCCACGTCTCGTGTATTGGCTCACCTTCCAAGTGTTTGAAACCTTGGATGTTATCTCTGAGTGACATCATCTTCGATGGGGGGAATAATCTTACTTGGATTGTTGTGATCAGCTCATCCCAAGAAGTGATGGAGTCCCTTATGTCACGGACTTAGAGTCTCACTAATTCTCCGTGCGGCACTTGACAACTTACTCACGAATCTTTCACGATCTTGTAAGCTCAAGTAAGCCCTTTAAGACTAGATCGCTAAGAGAATGAAAAGGAAGACTTAGAGAATTTTGGAAGAAGGCTTTTGTATTCCTTGGAGAATGCTTACAACTTGCTTGCTTGGATGGATTCTTGGTTGGATGCCTTGCAAATGAATGGCACCACCTATTTATACTAACTCCTAAGGACTAAAGTGTAAATTAAAATTACTTACAAGTCCCTAAGATATTTACATAAAAACCCCTCTCTAGAATTCTCTACACACTCTAGAGAATTCTAAGGCTTTCTTTGGAAACTATCTAAATTATTCTAGAGAATTCTAAGGAATTCTCTAGCCTTCTTGAATAATCTAAAGGATTCTAGAGTCTTCCGGAAACCTCTCCACAACTCTAGACCCTTCCGCCCCTATCCGAACGCAAAATTTAAATGTGATGTGGCGGGACGTGACACTCTCCCCCACCTATTGATGCGACGACCGCGTCGCATTGCCACTACATTGTCATCCGATCCTTGTGCGTGCGCGACCAATAGTCAATTGACTCGATTTAGGCCCTTGCGTAACACCTTCAACATCTTCCATATCGTTTCTAGCTCGGTCTTCTGGCTCATCTGCTTCTTAGGATGTGCGCGCCTCGGCAACTTCTTTGGCATCACAGCATTGTTTCCTCTTGGAACCTTCTTCGAGCGTGGCGACAGGGACCCTTTTGCACCATTGTCTTTCGAACTCACAATGGTGGTCGTATGCGTCGACTCTTTCTTCTTAGGGTTTTTCTCGAGCTGCATGGCCGTTAGGCGGACTTGTCCTTCCGTCTTCGGCACCTTGACCAGGGGCACCATACATGATCCTCCTTGCTCCATGACTAGAAGTCGCTGGAGGTAAGGGTCGATCACTGCGTGGCACTGCTGGAAGAACTCCTGCCCAAGAATTATGTCAAAGAGATCTAAAGGAATGACAGTGAAGTTGGCCTTACCTTGCCACTCGCCTAATGTGATGCTCACTCCATGTGCGACTCCGTTCACAGGAGTCGGGGGTGCATTGACCGTCATGAGTTGGGCGTTGCTTGAACTGTAACTCAGCCCCAACCTCGTTGCTGCCTTTTTGGTCATGAGATTGACCTCTGCACCCGTGTCGACCAAAGCACAAACGGGTTTTCCATTGATCTTAAGGTCGACATACTGCGCGTCGTATCCTCTTGGCTTCTCTGGCTGCTTCGTGATGGCTCCGCATAGTCCTATCAAGCCCAACTACGTCGTCCCTTCGCCTTGTCCTTGCTCCTGGGAGTCTTTCTCCTTCCGCTCTCGCAGGATGGCACCAAGGCTCTTCAGTTCAGGGCACCTTGCATAACCATGCGGCCCGCCGCATATGTAGCAGCCTCGTTTGTTGGCAACCTCTAGCTTCCTCTCCGTGTTGCCATGACTTTCAGACTTCTTGCCATCGGACTTATATGTGTCATACTTCTTGGGATGTGGTCGCTGCTCCTCGCCTTTTCCACGATTTCCCCCACCATGGTCATGACTACCTCTCATGTCTTCTCTTCTGGCTCTGTCAGGCTTCTCCTGCCTGAAGTCTGTCAAAGCTTCGGCCTGTGTGATAGCTTCATCTATGGTCCTGACTTGCCGACGTTCCAACTCCGTCCTGGCCGAATTTTGTAGCCCATCCATGAAGTGGAACAACATGTCTTCGTCCGTGAGGTTGGGAATCTGAAGCGTTAGAGTTGTGAACTCTTTCACATATGCCCGAATGCGTCCTGTTTGCTTCAATTCCCTGAACTTGCGCTTAACCTCGTATATGATGTTATTAGGGAAGAAGGCTTTCTTGAACTCCTCCCGAAATTGCTCCCGGGTGTTGATGGTGCACGTCCCCTTCCCTATCTTGGCTTCTTTGCGCCTCCACCATAGCATGGCCATCTCTGAAAGATACAACACGGCAGTGTTGATCTTGGTCTCGTCACTCTTCACTCGGCTACACTTGAAGTAATTCTCCAAGTGCCACAAGAAATTCTCCACCTCTTGAGCATCGCGGATGCCTTTAAACATAGGTGGCTTGGGAGCCTCGACCCTGGCCTCTTTATCACGGTCGGGTGACACTGATCCTCCAGCTTCCATGCCTTCCTTGAGTGTCCTCATTTCAGCCTTCATGGTTTCAATTGTGTTCAATGCCTCCATGAGCCGGCACTCCAAGGAAGTGATGGCCTCCTTCATCTCAAACTCGGCCTGCTAACGTCCCTCCAGCTCCTTACGGATGTTTTTGGTCTCCTCAAGGGTGAAGTCTTCGAGAGTCTTGAATTTGCTATTGGCCACGTTCATGTGCCGGCCTAATATCTCCACGGCCTGCCTCGCCACTTCAACCCTTGAGACCCACTCTTCTCCTGCGGTGACGTCAATGGCCCCCTCACCATGTTCATCGTCACTAGCCTCGGTGGTCGAGGGTGGATGAGATGTTAGCGCCTTGCTTGGTGTAGGATCCAACAGCATTTCCTCAAGACTCTTTTGGTGCTTCTTTCCCTTTCGGGACTTCTTTCCTCCATCCGAACGGATGTTGGTGGTGCTAGCGGCGTTTACGTCCCCTTCGGTTGCCATTCCTTTAGTGCTAACCTTTGCTTTGATACCACTTTCTCACGGACTTAGAGTCTCACTAATTCTCCGTGCGGCACTTGACAACTTACTCACGAATCTTTCACGATCTTGTAAGCTCAAGTAAGCCGTTTAAGACCAGATCGCTAAGAGAATGAAAAGGAAGACTTAGAGAATTTTGGAAGAAGGCTTTTGTATTGCTTGGAGAATGCTTACAACTTGCTTGCTTGGATGGATTCTTGGTTGGATGCCTTTCAAATGAATGGCACCACCTATTTATACTAACTCCTAAGGACTAAAGTGTAAATTAAAATTACTTACAAGTCCCTAAGATATTTACATAAAAACCCCTCTCTAGAATTCTCTACAGAATTCTCTACACACTCTAGAGAATTCTAAGGCTTTCTTTGGAAACTATCTAAATTATTCTAGAGAATTCTAAGGAATTCTCTAGCCTTCTTGAATAATCTAAAGGATTCTAGAGTCTTCCGGAAACCTCTCCACAACTCTAGACCCTTCCGCCCCTATCCGGATGCAAAATTTAAATGTGATGTGGCGGGACGTGACACTTAGTAACTCAAATAACTATTTGGCGGCTTCATCCATCAAAGAGAATGGGAACAACCTGAGATGGACTGAATCTTGTGTTATCTTCTTAAATGAGAACGAACCACAAACGTCCACGAAGTTCCTAATATGCTCATGGGGATCCTCATGAGCCAGCCCCCCAAATAATCCTTTCAATTGTAGGAACTGAAACATTGTGCTAGTGATATGAAAAATAGTGTTTCCTCCAGCCGGAGGTAGACGAATAGCACGAACACCACCCAATTGGATTGGGTCATTTACATCATTGAGGTTCCCAATGTAGCCTTGGTGGCCCACTTGGCTACCATTACTCCCGTTTACGCTCATTTCTTCCTCTGTTTAACACAAGCAACACAAAACAAAAACTAAAGTAAGTTGATTCAACTATAGCAAAAAAGATCACAATTCAACTTCAATAAAAGAATTTCTAAACAACACCACTCCCCGGCAGCGGCGCCATTTTGATTAATGTTTCAAGTACACCTCATCCAATTCTAGGTGCAAATGATCGTTAAGCAATATAAAACCCAACGAAGAGTTGTGGTCAAACCCACAGGGGGCGATACGTGTTCAAATTCAGTTACGAAGTACAAATGTGATTTAAATAGCTATAGGAATAGAAATTATCAAAAAAATACAAGTAAACAAGTAAAAAGGGGTGACAATAAATGTCATATGGGGGTTTTGATTTGCAATTATCAGCTATAACGCAGTCAAACAATGATGAAATAACAACATAGAGAAGAATTCTTGGGATGTGATCGATTATAGGTAAATTTTGCTATATGGGTAATTGAAGCTACTAATAAATAGCTAACTATCAGTAGGTAGGCTAGGCTATGAGTGAAATAGCTTTCTCTCGAATAACTACTTCGATTCAAGTGATTTATCTCGAACATCAACAAGCTTAATATATAAGAACAACCCGCAACCTTAATACATCCTCTCTCTCGAGCAAGATGGATAGTATTTGGGTTGGGATTCACTCTTTTGAGCTGAACCCACATCAACCCAATACCTACAAATCATTAATCAAAAGCTTTAGTTCAAAAACCTCTTTCTCAAGCTAGCTAAGAACTCAAAGTTAGAACTGCATTTGCAACTACAATTCATAAATAAAAACACAGCTAATGATTAAACCCACTTCACTATAGCATTTAAATTAGTAATAAATAATACCCATAAGCTAATTCAACCCATAATCATATAATCACACCCCAAGAATTGGGGTTTTATCCACACGTCATAAAAATAGAGAAACGGTTACCAAATGCATTAGCCATGATCTGGGAAAGAGTCTCCAAGCCTTCGCAATGATTTCTAATAATGAAATTAAAAAATTCACTTGCAAATCCTCCAAAATTGTACAATTCGAACTCAAAATTACATTTAAAATCCAATTTATAGTTTCACAAAATTTGTCCTGAAAATCCATTAGGCGAGGTAAGTCGGTATAGCCGAGTTGTTCGGTGATGCGCCCTTCGCTCTCTTCCATCGCCTTTTCACATTGGTTCTCATCATCCTCAAAACCTGTAACTTTGTTCGATCCATTTTCTCATCACGGAATCGATCAATGATTCGTCGACTGCCCATTTCTTACACCGACTTAGTTTCTTCCCTCAGGACTGGCACGCTGGAACTTTAGGCGGTCTAAAGAGCCACTCGGCGGTTCGCCGAGTGGTCTTGGCAATTACCAAGATTGCTCTTCTTCACTTCTTCAGCTTGTTTTGTTCCTTTTTGCCTGTTACTGTCCTTACTTTGCTCCTTAGTCCACATACCTGAAAATCAAGGCTTTAACATCAGTTTATAGCATAAATTAGACATTTGAGGACACTAAAACTATAAAAACAAAGCCTTAAATGAGTCTAAATCTCGGACTCATCAAGTACCTATGATCCTTTATAGTTAGGCAAGAGGCGATTCCACATAACTTTAAAAGTTAAGCTAAAATATGTTAGGATGAATGATGAGCTTGAATTGTCGCTTGAGTTTCCTTCCATGATGTGTAAGACTAGAGGCGATTACCCAAGTCTTGACTAAGTATGAATTAAGGTTACTTCAAGAAATACTCCTTACATGATTTAGATGATCTATTATATATGTGCATTGATTATTTATGACTTATGTTGTCTAACATTTATGTTATGTTTATGCAAGTTATCATATTTAGTACATTTTTGTACTAACGCATACTCTTGACTACATTTCTTATCCAATTGTAGGGTCCGGCGTTCCCGATTCTCATCCCCATGGCTAGGATCTATAGTAGAGGAAGAGTTGAAGATTGGTCAGTCCTCATAGCATCCGAGGATTTGGCCACTACTTTTGTTATGCTCTTTTCATTTGAGTATTGAAACATTGATGTACGGGCTGTGTCCCAAGATTATATTGTATTAGATGGTTTTTGAGACAAGTGTATTAGACTTCCACTCTGAAATGAAATACTTTGATTGTGTTGAAAATGTTTTAAATCTCGTCGATTTCTATTATCTTGAATATGAAAGCTAAGTGGCTAGTATGAGGCCTCTCGGGGTCTTGTACGCCAGGTTACATCTAGGGGGTACCCCTAGGTTGTGACACATTTAAAATTAAAAGAGGTTACATGATAGATGCATGTTGTGCACTTGGAATTAATTTATACTTCACATGAATGAGTATTTGGTAAACACTTTTGTATTATCGAAAGAGAAATCGATGAAAGACATCGTAATTATAATATATGAAAAATAATTAATTTTAAATAATTGAATAGATTTTCATTATTTAGTGTAGTCTTTTCTTCTTTGCATGTGTTATAATATCAGAACTTTGTTATCTTTGATTAGTAAATATAATTTATTGGTATCTTTTAATAATGTGATCTTTTGTTTGACCTCTCCCAAAAACAGCTTCGAGTTCAATACCTAATGGAGAAGTGTTGTTCACCCTTGACTTAATCATAACTTATTTAATAAACTGAAATTTGTTTATAAGAATATCAATTATATTCTTCAGAAATTAGTTTATCGTAACTGTGGCAAAGAAAATAATTTATATGAAATTTCAACAAGTTTACATCCAACGCTATTTTTATCAACTTTAAAATTATTGATGACAAATAAAGAACCTTCACTTAATTTGTATTTGAACCTATTAGCTTGATTTCTCTTAACTATATCATTCATTGAATATCCTTTAATACAACAAAGTCGTAAGTGATTTTGAGAATTAAACGTTTCAAAAAATATATGTATAAGATAAGAATATGTAATAAGATACCTTTCGTCAATAAAATTCACATTTAAGATTGATTTATTTGCCTTTTTTCTTGAAATTTATTGCATTTCATATTCTTCAAATTTGACCCCTTGTTAAAAATTCATTTCTATAAACTAAGTGAGCTACAATAGGAAACATATTATACTTGCAATCTATATATAACACAAAAATGTAGAGTACCAAAAGATACAAATTAATTAAAATATAATTACTTAATAATTAATAGTACATATTTTAAGTCATTGTAGTTACAAATTGAAAATAAAGAAACGATTGATAAAATAACTGAAATGAAGAATATAGAGAGTGCAATTAAAAATTAAAATGTGTAATTAATTTTAATGTAGACATTCAATCAACATTATGTGCAACTAAAAATCAAAATAAAGAATTATGAAGTTAGAGGGAAAAGAATATATAAATGCATATTATATCTAATAAAGAAGATATATTATAGTGGATAGTGAAAAATTATAATTTGACAAAAGATGTTCAAGAATACACATAAATTATGATTTGAATAAAATGCGTAATTAATTTATTGTAGATATTTAATCAGCTTTATGTGCAACTAAAAATTAAAATAAAGAATTATGAAGTTAGAGGGAAAAGAATATATAAATGCACATTATATATAATAAAGACGATATATTATAGTGGAATGTGAAAAAATGAGTAATTGAATGAAAATTTTTATGAGATATTAAAAATAAAATAAATAATTAAAGAAAAAATGATCAAAAAAACGAGGAAAAAGATAAATATGAATGGTGGCCATAGAGAGGCGTCACATCACCTTCTCTCTCTATATGTGTGTGTGTGATCACCTTCTATATATATATATGTGTGTGTAACAACTCGCTATTAGAAAGAGTTAAATTTAGAAAGAACTAATTTGGAAAGAGCAAAATTGAGAATTTGTCAAGTTATGCTTAAGTTGTGAATTTTGGATCAACTTCAAACGACCATAACTTTTAGTACAGGATAAGTTAGGTGGACCATAAGATATCAAATGAAAGGTCTTTGAATTATCTTTCCAACGCCGCCGAGTTTGCTAAGTTTCAAGTTCGGATGAGGGAGAGATGTCTGTTTGAAATTTTTATCCGAATTAATGAGGGGTATTTTGGTCTTTTCCTTACCCCCTTCAGCTTTAAATAGTTTTAGTAAGATTTTAGAGTTCTAAACTGATTTGGGTTAGTTTTCACAATTCTAATTACGCTTAGGGTTTTAGAAGACAGTTTAAGAAGAGAAAAAAGGAGAAAAAAGGGAAGGTTCAAGGCGTTCATCAAGATCCTTGAGTTCTGTTGCGGATTTCCGCCAAGGGTTTGATCCCTAAGAGGTATGTGAGTTCTCTTGTTGGGTTCGTTCACCCACACGCCAATCATGTAATTTTATTCGCAATTTTGTTCTTGATGTTGAAGGATTTGAGTTCTTGATGAGTTTTCTTGAAGTTTCATTCGTTAATCTTGATTATTGATCTTTTAATGATTTCGTGAGATGAATGTTAGGAATTTGAGGGTTGTTTTGAGTAGATTTTCGTATACTTATGTTGGGTATTCGAATGTAAGTGAGTTTGAAAGAAACCATTCGATTCTAGGAGAATTAGGGTCAAAAAATGAGAAAGAAAATTCGTCGAATTTTCTGGGAAGGGGGCTGGCGCGCTGCACCAGAAAAAAGTCTTCTGTATTTTAGGCACTCAGTGTGCCAGGGTCGCCTTTATCGTTTGGCCCGTCTAGTTCTTTTAAAAGATACCTTCAGTCCTTTCTGATTATAACTACTCTAAATTACATCTAAACATCGACAGATAATTCATAACATGAATCATAACCTTGAATTCATAATTCAAATTCAAGGTAGAGTTAAGATTTAAGTCTTGAGAATCTTCTGAGTCATTTTGAGAAGTCTTTTACAATCTTTTAAACTTGTTTTAAGACTTGAGTATGAGGATGAGTAGAGTTGATTTTCATTTTTCAAAATGAATATATGGGAACTAAGTATTCCCAAGAGTAAATGTTTTTACATTTAAAATGAGGAGGAAACTTTGATTTCCAAATCAGTTATGAGGAGTTTTGAGTACTATCTCTTTTAAGAGAAACCTTATGAGTAATAATCTCAAAGTTTGAGGATGAGGAAATGTTTGTAAACATATGAGCTGAGTTATATTTTTGGGAGTAGTATTGAGCACCGATAAGGGGACGAGTTCATACAACTCAAAGTCCTCATAAACTANTTTTGTTTTATGTTTTTCCCATCCTTGTAAAGGATCCTCACTATATAATAATTCTAACTTATCTTGAATTATTTTTACTTTATCTATAGAGAATATAATTAATTCTATTTTAGGGTCTTCTTCTTTTATATTTTCTAATTTTTGTGTAATTTTTTCACTTCCTTTTATCCATTCCGTTGTTTTTCGTTTTTTATTATTTACTCTTTTTGCTCCTATTTTTTGTTTACACGGTGTCGTGAACCACCAGTGTGTTTTTGTTATTATATGTGGGTATAATTTTTCTAAAAATGGCATTCCTAATAGCATATCTTTTGTAGTTAATTCAAAGTTATATATTTCTTCTATAGTTAATATCTTATCCCATATTTGTATTTTTATATTTTTTGCTTTTTTTTTCTTTTACTACTAAGTCTATATATAGACATACAAGTTTACTATTCTAAATACTTACGCTTTTTACATCTGTCCACTACTATTTACTACTATTCATGAATAATTCTTATTTTGTCTACCACTATCCTTTTTACGACTTATTTGCACATATTAATAATGTACACTATCTACCACATACACTTGTCATTATTTGTACACTTATTTTGAAAGACCCATACCTACTTCATGACACACACCAAACTATTATGACTTTTTACATTTACATTATTTTACACATAACTTTTTCTGTTCTTATCTTTTTCTCCTTCTTGTTTTCTTCATCGTTGATTATTCCAGCTGGACGTCTGGAATTATATTATCTTCTCCGTTGCACTTTGAACATATATGGTCCGGGTATTTATGATCAATTAGCTTTCAATATCTGGTTAATAATTCTGCTGAAATAAATCCTTCTTTTAGTGCTCGTGTCGTAGGTCGTTCTTCTGGCTTTAGTAGTGATAAAATCCATCTTTGGATTTCATCCATATCTGCTTTCCTTAGCTCCCTTGAATTAGAATAAATCATTAGCTGGTCTCTTGCATAGTAGCTCCATATAGCGTTTTCGTTTAAATAATTATTTGCTAGCTCTTGTATAATTGTTGATATACCAATTATCCTTTTGTTGGCATAAAAACTTGGTATCTCTATTGATAACCTATATTGGAGGTTTTATTTCCTCGGGTATAATCATATCTTTAGTTAATCGTATCTTGATAACCTATATTGGAGGTTTTATTTCCTCGTATAATATCTTCGCTGGTGCTATATAGAATTTTATATAAAATAAATTTTCTTTCGTAACTCTTTTGTATGTGATGAATGCTTTGTGTAGTTCTGGTATTCCACTAACTTCTTCTCCGTCGTATGTGTATACGGTATTTAACAGTCCGTAGTTGTAACATGTTCTTACTAAATTAGCGTTAGTTTTCGGTTGTGCAATTAACTTGTTATATCCTTGTAACTTTTGTGTCAAATAATCTTGGTTTGGTTCTTTTGTAGTTGATCTGGGGTTGCGGTTTAAATAGGTTTGGATTTTGTGGATATTTTCAATATAGGTTCGTGTGATGTAGTTATATGTTTTTTTCTCATTTTGGTTTTGCAAACTATCTGCGTATGTAGATGTTTGTGGTTCTATGGAGATATGTCTAGGTGTCCTTTGGGTAAATGGTTTTGCAAATAGCTGGTTTAAGTTCACATTTTTATGTTGTTTATCGCTAACTTGTTTGCTTGTACCTGCAGCTGTATTTAAACAAACATTATGGGTTTTAAGGAGTTTCCCATCGTCTCCTTTTAGCTCTGG
>NW_026022698.1:0-83881 GCF_019186545.1 Solanum stenotomum | reverse complement strand
TTTTAAATTCTCTGCTAATTTTGGTATGTATTCTCTTACTTGATTTACTAGTCCTAAGACTGACTGTAATTTCTTTTTTGTATCTAGTTGTTCATTTGAGTTAATTATTTTTTGTACTATATGTGTTTGCATTTTTATTCCGTTTTTATCAATTTGTATTCCTAAGAATTCTATTTGATTTTTCATTATATCTGCTTTCTTTTTACTTAGACTTATACCTCAATATTCTATGATGTGTATAAATTTTTCTAATAATCTTATATGTTCATCTTGTGTCTTAGAATATAATAATATATCATCAATGTACACTACACAATTTTCTATTTATTTAAAGTAATTGTCCATAAAGTGTTGATATCTACCTGGTGCGTTTTTTTATCCAAATGGTAATACATTCCATTTATAAAATCCTTGTGGTACAGTGAATGCTATTAATTTTTTAGATTCTTCTTCTAGTTTTAAGTGATAAAATCCTGATTTACAATCAAATTTGCTAAAATAATTATATCCTTGTATTTGTCTTATCTTTAGTATTTTATTTGGTATCGGATAATTATATGTTTTAGTTTTTGCATTTAAATTTCTATAATCAATAACCATTCTGCTTTTTCCTCTTTTTTGTTCACTATGTTTATTTACTATAAATGCCAGGTTTGTATGCTTACTATTACTTTCTTGTATATATTCCATTCATAAAATCCTTGTGGTACAGTGAATGTTGTTAATTTTTTAGATTCTTCTTCTAGTTTTAAGTGATAAAATCCTGATTTACAATCAAATTTGCTAAAATAATTATATCCTTGTATTTGTCTTATCTTTAGTATTTTATTTGGTATTGGATAATTATATGTTTTAGTTTTTGCATTTAAATTTCTATAATCAATAACCATTCTGCTTTTTCCTCTTTTTTGTTCACTATGTTTATTTACTATAAATGTCGGGTTTGTATGCTTACTATTGCTTTCTTGTATATATCCTTTTTCTAGTAATTCATCTANCTACTTCAATTCAAGTGATTTCTCTTTAACATCAACAAACTTAACAGATAAGAACAACCCACAACCTTAATACATCCTCTCTCTCGAGAAAGATAGATAGTATTTGAGTTGGGATTCACTCTTTCGAGCTGAACCCACATCAGCCCAATCAAAAGCTTTGGTTCAAAAACCTCTTTCTCAAGCAAGCTAAGAACTCAAAGTTAGAACTGCATTTGCAACTACAATTCATAAATAAAAACACAACTAATGATTAAACACACTTCAATATAGCATTTAAATTACTAATAAATAGTACCTATAAGCTAATTCAACTCATAATCATATAATCACACCCCAAAAAATTGGGGTTTTAGCCCACACATCATAAAAACAGAGAAACGGTTAGCAAATGCATTAGCCATTATCTGGGTAAGAGCCTCCAAGCCTTTACAATGATTTCTAAGAATGAAATTCAAAAACCCACTTGCAAATCCTCCAAAATTGTACAATTCGAACTAAAAAATCTAGAGAAAACTCTAAGTCTTGAATGAGAACTATTAGTTTCAAAAAATTTGGCCTGAAAGCCATTAGGCCAGGTAAATCGAGATTGCCGAGTGGTTCGGCGATCCGCTCTTTGCTCTCTTCCATTGCCTTTTCACATTGGTTCTGAGCATCCTCAAGTCCTGTAACTTTGGGCGATCCATTTTGTCATCGCAGAACCAATCGAAGATTTGCCGACTGCCTATTTCTGTCGCTGACTTGGTTTCTTCCCTCAGGGCTGGCACGTTGGAACTTTAGGTGGTCTGAAGAGCAACTCGGCGGTTCGCCGAGTTGTCTTGGCGATTACCAAGATTGCTCTTCTTTACTTCTTCAACTTGTTTTGTTCCTTTTTACCTGTTTGTGTCCTTACTTTGCTCCTTAGTCCACATACCTGAAAATCAAGGCTTTAACATCAGTTTATAGCATAAATTAGGCATTTGAGGACACTAACATTATCAAAACAAAGCCCTAAATGAGTCCAAATCTCGAATTCATCAACACCCCCAACTTAAACTTTTGTTTGTCCTCAGGTAAAAATCAAGATCAACAGTTCAATAAGGATGTCTACAAATAGTGTTGCATAAGAGTCAACATAAATGCACAAAAAAAGGTTTAAATTACTCATACAATTATCAATTATTCATTCAAATATTCAAATTGTGATTCACCATTATCAAAGATGCTCAAGTTCACAATATATACTTGCTACAAATGCGAGTTCAAGCTCAACAAAGGTAATCAAATGCCCTCACAACAAAGATGATTCCTTATTCACACAAAATTTCTCAACAATTTAAAGTTCCAGAATCACAAACAACTCTCACACTCACAAATATGAACACATGCATGACTTCACCCATAGGTTTGCCCTTATTTTCTAATCAATATTTGTTTCAGCTCACTCAAGATCACAAAGGTCTTTTCAAGACTTGTAATGGGGTTGAGTATAAAAGTATGGTCATTTAGGCTTAGTGGTTTCTACCTTCATGAAGTATGGTCTGAAAATCACTTTTTTCCTTTTCTTTATCATTTCAAACGTGTTCAAAATCCACCCCATTATTCAGCTTCATATGAACCACCGGATACCCCATTTTTTTACAATAATCACTACTTTATTTCACAACTTTTTCGGTCTTTTTTTTAAAATTTTATTTCCTTATCTTTTCTTATTTTTTTACATGGAGGGGTTCCATCTTTTTCAAAGTAATCACAAAACGGGGGATTTCTCACACTTATTGATTTTTCTTCTCTTTTCACCACACCCCCAACTTAGGCTTTTGGCCTAAGTTGGCTATTCGAGCAAATCATACTTTATGAAAGTTATGGGTGAACGGAAAAAGAGAGGTCACAATTGCTCAAGTTTCCACCAAGAAAAGGGTAAGGCCCAAAAGGTGCCAAGCAAGGTTCACACATCTCACAAGGTTGGCCACAAAAGAGGTATATTATCAAATTGGTTCACTCTTCAAAATTCTTTCCTATGATCATTTCAAGCGCTTGCATCACGCAATCAACCGGACCAACTGGATAAATTCTAGGTGTCATCACACACAATGTTCCAAGTAATCTCATCACACAAGGCAATGACACCAATATCAAACAAGACTCCACATTTTCTAGCTAGCGTGCAATGTTTATCACAAGAGACTCATTCGACAACTGGCTAGTCACAACGAGATGTTAAAAGTTCACATATTGCCTATGTAATTTCATTTGCCTCATCGTAGCAGTACATTTATTTTGTTCGATTAGGAGCACTATTCAAGTCATCGGTATTGACCACAATCGATACTCAAATTTGCACAAAAACAACCACAATCACACACAAGAACAACCACAATCATTTAAAACAACATAAATTAAAACAAAAGAGGTGGCAAAACTTTAAAATTAGGTTTAAAACCATTTTCATTTAAAACAACGTAAAACAATGGGCTACAAGCTCAAACATCTGCAATATCAAAATTTAACAACCAAGAAATATATATCAATAAACCAATATTCACAAAACAGTCACAAGACAGGAGGTGGGTATACAAATACCTCACCCCACCCAACAAAAATAAGCAGTTGTCCTCAAATGCAACTAGAACAAAACAAAGTATAACAAGATAATAGAGAAGGACGGGAAGAATCATCCTGCCAGGCTAAGCCTGGGTTGATGTCTGCATCTCAATCACTCCGTCTGTCTGAGCATCAGTGCTCGGGGTCACACTCTGAGGTTGGGCATCAGTGTCCGGTGTCTCGTTAGCCTTGGCTTCACTAGAGCCTGCCACAGAAATATCTCTCAAGGAGGCTTGTCTAGATGTCTCGAACATCACACCCTCTAGATCGACCAGGTCCTCATAAACAACCTTATCTCTCACCTCAAGTTCCTCCTCATCTGTCTCGGCCTCAGACTCAGTAGCCTTAGTATCATCTCCAGTGGTAGCCGGAGGTACCTCAGCACAGGCTGGAACATCAACACTTCAAATTATCTGGGATCTCCACCGTCTCAAATAGCGAAGTGAAGTCTGTGGACTTGAGATGGCCCACATCCTTTCTCAGCTCAGAAGCATCACCTTTCAAAGTCGTCACCGCATCAGTAACACCCTACCCTCTCTCACAAACCTCTACTCTCGATGTGAGGGCATCAATAGAAGCCCTGAAAAGTGTTAGTGCAACAGTAATAGCTCTCTCAATCATCCAGGGGACCTCGACCTCTAGCCAGGAACCACACACATCGGCTGAATAAGCTAGATGCCCCATCTTGAGAAGTATGGCCTAAGTGATCGGAGGCATAGTGGTGGAAGTGCCAGTAGTAAACCTAGAGGGAGGGGAGCATAGAAAGTACCTGAAGTGCTAGAAGGAATGGAGCTAGAGGTACCTGAAGGCCCATAGGCTGGAGTAGGCCTTCATAGGCTAGAGTAGGCAAGGTTGCCTCTGCAGGTATCGCATTAGCATCAATCTCCAGAGATGTGTCTACCAGAGTTTCTCTCCTTCTGTCGGCCTCGTCCCGTGTGTACTCGGCTTCAATACGCCAAATGTCTGTAAAAGATGTGGGTGTGATCTCAACATCTCTCTTCTCATCTCGAGGAACATCGGCCCGATGACATAGCTCGATGATTAACACTGAAAATGACAGTGATGTCTGTGTCTAGCTGGCCCTCATGGCCTTTTCTTGCTCAATAATCAACCCCAAATTTACCCACTTCCTAGATATGATAGACCCAAGGCAGGCCGCTTTTGGATGGCGAAGAATGGACTTATTATGTGACGACATGACTGTGTTTTTGATGAAGCCAAACCAGTACCGAGTTGCTATGTTTAGGTTCTTTTTCTCTATTGGCGCTCCGGCCTCAATCCACTTTGGGGTTATGTCAGAAATCAATGGGGCTAGCCAACCTTTTAAGTCATCCAGAGTCTTTGTAGTGATCATACTCTGGTACTCGTGCTCAAAGTCTGTAGCCCTCTCAAACATAGTGTTGATATCATTGCTGCTACATCTCACTTTCTTCCCTCAGACCATCACAAACTCCACCGGTCTGAAGGCACTGGCCTTCTTCTTCCCCTGGGGGTACCATATCACTGTAAGCAACATAAAACTCTCGGACCTATGTAGGAATGTATGGGCGACGGGGCCTGGTGAAGACCTTGAACCTGTGGTACCGGAGAGTGTCCCACATTGATGGATGTATGTCCACTACACCATCTGTGGACAATATCTTCTCTTCCAAGATGGTCCTCAATCCCTCGACCCTTAACCGATTGAGTAACCGGGGAGGAGGACCCTGAACTGGTGGTGCTGGAACCACCGTCTGTGCTGGAGTGGGCACTTAATCTGAAGAAGGAGGGATCGACTCCGGAATCCTAGGCGGATCATGACGAGCTTTGGAATGATGCTCTGCTCGCCGGGCTTGTAGAAACTGAGTATTCTTAGGCTTAGAAAATGAAGCCTGAGAATCAAATGACTCTCCCTCACTGCTAGAATTGTACTCTGGTGTCTCAGCTATGGGCACTTTGCCCTTTCCCTTTCCTTCCTTTGGAGGTAACTTCTTGCCCTTTGCGCTGGAAGCAGTTGCTTCCTCATTTATCACGATCATCGTGCTCGCTTTCGAGGTAGCATGCCACTATAATTCAAGTTTGTTCTAACCATTTTTGCAAAACACATAGAAAATGTTAGAGAAAATTCAAGAAAAATGCAGAAGTTCAGTTGCAGAAAGACTCGCCGAACCATTCGATGAGTCGTCAAGTCACTTTGGCGAGCCAGAATGGGCTCGCCAAAAGTACTAGCGCAAAAATTTTCAGAAATCAAGATAGGTCAGTGATGTTCAGGGCCATTCGGTGAATCGCCGACACCAATCGGTGAGCTAGGACTAGCCCGCCGAAAGTTACAGTGTATTTTAAGGGTTAGGGGCGCAGAAAAGACGATCAAGAAAACCTTTCGGTGAGTCACCGAGTGAACTCGGCAAGCTCAGGTAGCCAGCCGAAAGTTACAGAAGATACTCAACCAAAATTTGAAATTAAAGGTGATCTGGGGGGACTTTGGCGAACCGCCGAACCACTAGGCGAGCTCAACACAGCTCGCCAAACGACCCAATGTGCCAGTTTTCAACCCCATTTCCCAAAATCAAGCTTGCAGCCCCCGAATACAAAATGAAACACACACACCATTTAATTAACACTAGACCCATACTACCCATGCCCCGAGGTACTCAAATTCCCCTCGATTTGGCAAAAAATTGGTCATTTGATGACTTTTTCCCTTAAGAATGACGTTGAACACTCCATCATTGGGCAAATTACGTCATTTAGGACAATTCGGGGTTACTTAGACTGCACCCCACTAGACCTATTACAATTATATCGCATCCCAATAATTTAAACTCAATTTTCAAGCAAGAACACGGGAATCAATCATTTTAAAGCACTTTGGCACACATTCTAATTCATTATGGGCAAATTAACACTTACGCATGATTATAACAATTACCCAACACACAACAAGTACCATTTTACCTATTGCATTCGATTTCAACAACAATATTAAAGAATGGGGTTCGAAAAACCAACTTTTATGCCGAATTTCGAGTTGAAATAGCTAGGCGGCAAAGTTTCACAATTCTGAATGTCGATTTCACACAGAAACGGGTAAAAACAATAAAATATGCAAGATTTAAAGTTTTGGTGAGGAGGTACAAGAGTTAGAAATGAGAGAAAATGAAGGATTTTGAAATTTTAAACTATTTGGCCTTTAAGACCTTTCAATTCGCGGCACCTTCGGTGGAGTAAGTCGTGCTCGCTGAACCACTCAGTGATGCGTCGAGTAGTCTTTTTCCTGGTCGAGTTTTACAGGATTCCCAGCAATTTTGGGGTTCAAACAGCGGACAAAGTCGGGCTCACTGACCTGTTCGGTAAGTCGCCGATTAAGAATTTAGCCCACCAAATTTTAAAGAGTTCCCCTTAAAGCTCAGTGGTTCCAACGGCAGTCCAAGTCAGGGATTGATGACTGGACTTTGACTCGCCAAACTACCCATTTTCCAATAGTATTCACTTTTCAACCTGTACAATTAACACCCGTTATTCAAAATCAAACACTAAAGCATTAAAAACTTGGGTTACCTCCCAAAAAGTGCCTTAGTTAACGTCGTGGCACGATGAGAATACCAAATCAAGCTTCATTTAAGGGGTTTGGCATCGTGTCACTAGGCAACCCCCCTTGTTGTCTTGGATTCAAATGAGTAGAAATTTGACCCATTTGGGTCTCCAGCTGCTTAATAGAGACTGAGTGAGAGGTCACCATCTGATTGAGAGTTGAGACATCCTCTTTCATCTTTTTCAACACATTGTCTGACCTGTGTGAGAGCATATCTCTTGTCCCTCTCTCTCTTCTTTTAGGTGGCGTTACGATCATGCCAATCTCTGCCACGGTCTCTCCAGCCCTCATCTCTATTCCAACCTTGATTTCTACCCGGTCTTGGGTAGTTTGCAGATAACCTCCTTCTTGATTGGCTAGGAAGTTCACTTCCTCATTGTACAACACTTCAAATTGTACTTCATCGGGGTTTACTACACTAACACCCACAACATTAACACTCTTTGTACCAACACCCATGACATTTTTAGCCAAGATATCCAGCTGGGTCATTATTTTGGCCATGTTTTGGTCTCTCTCTTGATCCTTTTCAATCTACTCTTTTGTCATTCTAAAAATGAGAGGACAGACTTGGTCTTCACGAGTGTACCATGCCCTATTGATCTTGGTCATGCAATCAAGGAGTTGAGACGCTACTTCATAGGATTGTTGCATTATACCACCGGGAACAAGTTGATCATCAACTCATTTGTTCATCGAGTCGAGGCTTCTATAGAAGTATTGCAACAACACATCATTTGGAAGTCCATGAGTTGGGCATTGCAGTACCAACTTCTTAAACCTCAGCCACGTCTCGTGTATTGGCTCACCTTCCAAGTGTTTTAAACCTTGGATGTTATCTCTGAGTGACATCATCTTCGATGGGGGAATAATCTTACTTGGATTGCTGTGATCAGCTCATCCCAAGAGGTGATGGAGTCCCTTAGTAACTCAAATAACCATTTGGTGGCTTTACCCATCAAAGAGTGTTGTGTTATCTTCTTAAATGAGAACGAACCACAAATGTCCACGAAGTTCCTAATATGCTCATGGGGATCCTCATGAGCCAGTCCCCCAAATAATCCTTTCAATTGTAGGAGCTAAAACATTATGCTAGTGATATGAAAAATAGTGTTTCCTTCGGTCGGAGGTAGACGAATGGCACCAACACCACCCAATTGGATTGGGTCATTCACATTTGGGTCATTTACATCATTGAGGTTCCCAATGTCGTCTTGGTGGCCCACTTGGCTACCATTACTCCCGTTTACGCTCATTTCTTCCTCTATTTAACACAAGCAACACAACAAAAACTAAAGTAAGTTGATTCAACTACAACCAAAAAGATCACAATTCAACTTCAATACAAGAATTTCTAAACAACACCACTCCCCGGCAACGCCGCCATTTTGATTAATGTTTCAAGTACACCTCATCCAATTCTAGGTGCAAATGATCGTTAAGCAGTATAAAACCCAACGAAGAGTTGTGGTCGAACCCACAGGGGGCGATACGTGTGCAAATTCAGTTATGAAGTACAAATGTGATTTAAATAGCTATAGGAATAGAAATTATCAAAAAAATACAAGTAAACAAGTAGAAAGGAGTGACAACAAATGTCATATGGGGGTTTTGATTTGCAATTATCAGCTATAACGCAGTCAAACAACGATGAAATAACAACATAGAGAAGAATTCTTGGGATGTAATCGATTATAGGTAAATTTTTCTATATGGGTAATTGAAGCTACTAATAAATAGCTAACTATCAGTAGGTAGGCTAGGCTATGAGTGAAATAGCTTTCTCTCGAATAACTACTTCGATTCAAGTGATTTATCTCGAACATCAACAAGCTTAATATATAAGAACAACCCGCAACCTTAATACATCCTCTCTCTCGAGCAAGATGGATAGTATTTGGGTTGGGATTCACTCTTTTGAGTTGAACGCACATCAACCCAATACCTACAAATCATTAATCAAAAGCTTTAGTTCAAAAACCTTTTCCTCAAGCTAGCTAAGAACTCAAAGTTAGAACTGCAGTTGCAACTACAATTCATAAATAAAAATACAGCTAATGATTAAACCCACTTCAATATAGCATTTAAATTAGTAATAAATAATACCCATAAGCTAATTCAACCCATAATCATATAATCACACCCCAAGAATTGGGGTTTTATTCACACGTCATAAAAATAGAGAAACGGTTACCAAATGCATTAGCCATGATTTGGGAAAGAGTCTCCAAGCCTTTGCAATGATTTCTAAGAATGAAATTAAAAATTCACTTGCAAATCCACCAAAGTTGTACAATTCAAACTCAAAAATCTAGAGAAAACTCTAAGTCTAGAATGGGAACTGTAATATCTGGGAGAGAACTCAAAATTACATTTAAAATCCAATTTATAGTCTCACAAAATTTGTCCTGAAAAGCCATTAGGCGGGGTAAGTCGGGATCGCCGAGTGGTTCGGTGATCCACCCTTTGCTCTCTTCCATCGCCTTTTCACATTGGTTCTCATCATCCTCAAAACCTGTAACTTTGGTCGATCCATTTTCTCATCGCGGAATCGATCGATGATTCATCGATTGCCTATTTCTTAAACCGACTTAGTTTCTTCCCTCAAGGCTGGCACGTTGGAACTTTAGGCGGTCTAAAGAGCCACTCGGCGGTTCGCCGAGTGGTCTTGGCGATTACCAAGATTGCTCTTCTTCACTTCTTCAGCTTGTTTTGTTCCTTTTTGCCTGTTACTGTCTTTAATTTGCTCCTTAGTCCACATACTTGAAAATCAAGGCTTTAACATCAGTTTATAGCATAAATTAGGCATTTGAGGACACTAAAACTATAAAAACAAAGCCTAAAATGAGTCTAAATCTCGGACTCATCAAGTACCTATGATCCTTTATAGTTAGGCAAGAGGCGATTCCACATAACTTTAAAAGTTAAGCTAAAATATGTTAGGATAAATGATGAGCTTGAATTGTTGCTTGAGTTTCCTTCCATGATGTGTAAGACTAGAGGCGATTACCCAAGTCTTGACTAAGTATGAATTAAGGTTACTTCAAGAAATACTCCTTACATGATTGAGATGATCTATTATATATGTGCATTGATTATGCATTATGACTTATGTTGTCTAACATTTATGTTATGTTTATGCAAGCTATCATATTTAGTACATTTTTGTACTAACGTATACTCTTGCCTACATTTCTTATCCAACTGTAGGGTTCAACGTTCCCAATTCTCATCCCCATGGCTAGGATCTATAGTAGAGGAAGAGTTGAAGATTGGTCAGTCCTCATAGCATCCAAGGATTTGGCCACTACTTTTGTTATGCTCTTTTCATTTGAGTATTGAAACTTTGATGTATGGGCTGTGTCCTGAGATTATATTGTAATAGATGGTTTTTGAGACAAGTGTATTAAACTTTCACTTTGAAATGAAATACTTTGACTGTGTTGAAAATGTTTTAAATCTCGTCGATTTCTATTATCTTGAATATGAAAGCTAAGTGGCTAGTATGAGGCCTCTCGGGGTCTTGTACGCCAGGTTACATTTAGGGGGTACCCCTAGGTCGTGACACATTTAAAATTAAAAGAGGTTACATGATAGATGCATGTTGTGCACTTGGAATTAATTTATACTTCACATGAATGAGTATTTGGTAAACACTTTTGTATTATCGAAAGAGAAATCGATGAAAGACATCGTAATTATAATATATGAAAAATAATTAATTTTAAATAATTGAATAGATTTTCATTATTTAGTGTAGTCTTTTCTTCTTTGCATGTGTTATAATATCAGAACTTTGTTATCTTTGATTAGTAAATATAATTTATTGGTATCTTTTAATAATGTGATCTTTTGTTTGACCTCTCCCAAAAACAGCTTCGAGTTCAATACCTAATGGAGAAGTGTTGTTCACCCTTGACTTAATCATAACTTATTTAATAAACTGAAATTTGTTTATAAGAATATCAATTATATTCTTCAGAAATTAGTTTATCGTAACTGTGGCAAAGAAAATAATTTATATGAAATTTCAACAAGTTTACATCCAACGCTATTTTTATCAACTTTAAAATTATTGATGACAAATAAAGAACCTTCACTTAATTTGTATTTGAACCTATTAGCTTGATTTCTCTTAACTATATCATTCATTGAATATCCTTTAATACAACAAAGTCGTAAGTGATTTTGAGAATTAAACGTTTCAAAAAATATATGTATAAGATAAGAATATGTAATAAGATACCTTTCGTCAATAAAATTCACATTTAAGATTGATTTATTTGCCTTTTTTCTTGAAATTTATTGCATTTCATATTCTTCAAATTTGACCCCTTGTTAAAAATTCATTTCTATAAACTAAGTGAGCTACAATAGGAAACATATTATACTTGCAATCTATATATAACACAAAAATGTAGAGTACCAAAAGATACAAATTAATTAAAATATAATTACTTAATAATTAATAGTACATATTATAAGTCATTGTAGTTACAAGTTGAAAATAAAGAAACGATTGATAAAATAACTGAAATGAAGAATATAGAGAGTGCAATTAAAAATTAAAATGTGTAATTAATTTTAATGTAGACATTCAATCAACATTATGTGCAACTAAAAATCAAAATAAAGAATTATGAAGTTAGAGGGAAAAGAATATATAAATGCATATTATATCTAATAAAGAAGATATATTATAATGGATAGTGAAAAATTATAATTTGACAAAAGATGTTCAAGAATACACATAAATTATGATTTGAATAAAATGCGTAATTAATTTATTGTAGATATTTAATCAGCTTTATGTGCAACTAAAAATTAAAATAAAGAATTATGAAGTTAGAGGGAAAAGAATATATAAATGCACATTATATCTAATAAAGACGATATATTATAGTGGAATGTGAAAAAATGAGTAATTGAATGAAAATTTTTATGAGATATTAAAAATAAATTAAATAATTAAAGAAAAAATGATCAAAAAACGAGGAAAAAGATAAATATGAATGGTGGCCATAGAGAGGCGTCACATCACCTTCTCTCTCTATATATATATGTGTGTGTGTGTGTGTTTGTGTGTATGTGTGTGTGATCACCTTCTATATATATGTGTGTGTGTAACAACTCGCTATTAGAAAGAGTTAAATTTAGAAAGAGCAAAATTGAGAATTTGTCAAGTTATGCTTAAGTTGTGAATTTTGGATCAACTTCAAACGACCATAACTTTTAGTACAGGATAAGTTAGGTGGACCATAAGATATCAAATGAAAGGTCTTTGAATCATCTTTTCAACGCTGCCGAGTTTGCTAAGTTTCAAGTTTGGATGAGGGAGAGATGTCTGTTTGAAAATTTTATCCGAATTAATGAGGGGTATTTTGGTCTTTTCCTTACCCCCTTCAGCTTTAAACATTTTTAGTAAGATTTTAGAGTTCTAAACTGATTTGGGTTAGTTTTCACAATTCTAATTACGCTTAGGGTTTTAGAAGACAGTTTAAGAAGAGAAAAAAGGAGAAAAAAGGGAAGGTTCAAGGCGTTCATCAAGATCCTTGAGTTCTGTTGCGGATTTCCGCCAAGGGTTTGATCCCTAAGAGGTATGTGAGTTCTCTTGTTGGGTTCGTTCACCCACACGCCAATCATGTAATTTTATTCGCAATTTTGTTCTTGATGTTGAAGGATTTGAGTTCTTGATGAGTTTTCTTGAAGTTTCATTCGTTAATCTTGATTATTGATCTTTTAATGATTTCGTGAGATGAATGTTAGGAATTTGAGGGTTGTTTTGAGTAGATTTTCGTATACTTATGTTGGGTATTCGAATGTAAGTGAGTTTGAAAGAAACCATTCGATTCTAGGAGAATTAGGGTCAAAAAATGAGAAAGAAAATTCGTCGAATTTTCTGGGAAGGGGGCTGGCGCGCTGCACCAGAAAAAAGTCTTCTGTATTTTAGGCACTCAGTGTGCCAGGGTCGCCTTTATCGTTTGGCCCGTCTAGTTCTTTTAAAAGATACCTTCAGTCCTTTCTGATTATAACTACTCTAAATTACATCTAAACATCGACAGATAATTCATAACATGAATCATAACCTTGAATTCATAATTCAAATTCAAGGTAGAGTTAAGATTTAAGTCTTGAGAATCTTCTGAGTCATTTTGAGAAGTCTTTTACAATCTTTTAAACTTGTTTTAAGACTTGAGTATGAGGATGAGTAGAGTTGATTTTCATTTTTCAAAATGAATATATGGGAACTAAGTATTCCCAAGAGTAAATGTTTTTACATTTAAAATGAGGAGGAAACTTTGATTTCCAAATCAGTTATGAGGAGTTTTGAGTACTATCTCTTTTAAGAGAAACCTTATGAGTAATAATCTCAAAGTTTGAGGATGAGGAAATGTTTGTAAACATATGAGCTGAGTTATATTTTTGGGAGTAGTATTGAGCACCGATAAGGGGACGAGTTCATACAACTCAAAGTCCTCATAAACTATGTAGCCAACGTGGGTAGAAAGGGTCATAATTTTTAGATGATTCCTTATTGCTTTTAAGCATAGCTTAGTGGATCCACTTAGTTGAGGATGTCTTATACTCCCGCAAGGTATATGATAGTTCTGGCAGCGTGGGTGATATGATGTATCATTACATAGCTAATAGTGATGGTTGTCATTTAGAGAATCTAGTTATTTTGTATCTTTACATACAAACTGAGTTATTATTGTATTTTTAAATACATTGAGTTGTTATCTATTGTTTTAAAAGCTTTCTTTATAATGCATCTTAATTACTGTTTTATATTGAATTGAGTTGAGCATCCCTGAGTTTGAGTATCTTTGAGTATTCCTTGAGTTGAGTGAGTTTGAGAAAAGGTAAGTATGTTTCCTTCGATTCCAGTTCAAGCTTATGTTATGCTTTAGATTTCCCCTTGCATGCTCGTACATTCCATGTACTAACACCATTTGGCCTGCATCTTTCATGATGCAGATACATGAGATCAGGGTCATCAACATGCGATTCTTAGATACTATTTGCAGTTCCAAAGTTGTTTGGTGAGCCTCTTTACTTTCATATGATCCCTTATTTATTTATGCTATTTCAGTTTTGTTAGGATGATCAGGGGTCTTGTCCCGACATCCCTCATAGTATTAGAGGCTTCATAGATAGACAATAATAGTTCATGAGTCTTTTTCATTTCCATTGTTAATGTTTGAGACTCGAGGTGCCTTCTTTTGGGCCAGTTAAATGTTCTTATACATTTCTGAGTTTATTATTTTGAGAGATTTGAGTTAAAGTTTCTACTTTTGAGTTTATCTATTATGAGTAAGTCTTTCGCTGAGAGTTGAGTTAGGTCAAGGGTTCGCTTGGGGCCAACAATGGTTCTCGAGTGCCAGTCGCGTCCAAGGTGTAGACTCGGGCTAAATTATGAAAATGAATAGTATATTTATAGCACTTCTGGTGTCTTCCTTGTTAATAATTTATCTATTTTATTATATGAAGGTGTTGAATGGTAGTGAATTATTGTGCTGGTATTTTTGTGGTTATTTGTGTGTATATAACCAAACAACTTCTTGTACTGCATATACACAAGCCACAAATTCAGATTCTATGGTTGAAAAAGTTGTGCAAGTTTGTTTCTTACTTTTCCATGAAATAGCACCACCATTAAGTAAGAAAGCATAACCGGATGTTGATTTTCTATCATTTCGGTCACCAGGCCAATCAACATATGTATAACCTCTTATGAATAAATCAGATATACTATAACAAATGTATGATCCACAGCTTTCTTCAGGTGTCGAAATATTCTCTTTATTGCTTTCCAGTGATCTTTTCCAGGATTGGATTGATACATGTTAACCAGACTTTACGACATAACAAATGTATGTGAGAATACAAATCAAAGCATACATCAAACTCCCGACAACACTAGAATTTGAAATTTGGGATATTTCTTTCTTTTCTTATTCAGTCTTTGGACACATTCAAGGCTTAAAGTTTCACCCCTTACTACAAAAGTATCCATGGATTTGCAATTATTCATTCGAAAGTGTTCCAATATTTTCTTTTTGTAAGTTTCTTGAGACAAACTCAAAAATTTCTTGGAACGGTCTCTTTGGATCTTAACACCCAATATATAGTCTGCTTCACCCACATCTTTCATATCAAATAATTTTGAAAGTCATGACTTGACAGTTTTCACATACACCAAATTATTTCCAGCTAATAAAATATTATCTGCATAAAGAGAAAGAATTATAAAATTTCCATTGGACTTTTTCACATATATGCAATGGTCTTCATCGATCATGGTGAAATCAAATGACATCACATTCTTATGAAATCTCAGGTACGACTGCCTTGAATATTGCTTTAGGCCATAAATTAATCTTTTCAATTTTTCAAACTTTCTTTTCTTAGCCTTTAACAATGAAATCTACTGGTTGTTCCATGTAGATTTCCTCGTTTAATTCTCCATTGAAAAAATTGTCTTCATATCCATTTGATGTAATTATAGATCTAAACATGCAGAAAAAGGAACTTTCTAGAAAAAGGAGTCGTGGGTCATAGTTCCAGTACCTCCACCCACGGAAGACCAGCACACCCATGGGCGTGGTCTCGTGGGTGAGGCAGTGAAGGTGGGGAGGTTAAGTTGGGGGTTAAGGGAACTTTCTAGAATTAATTAGGGGTTAAGTGGTGTCGTTTTATTAGTAATTAGACCACATATATAAAGCTATTAAACCTTTAATTAAGTCATCCTAATCATTATTTCTAAATCTCCAAAATCAAACCCAATTCCCTCCAAGAAATTCTCTCTCTAGAAAGTGAAAAAGAAAAAGAGAAGCAAGCTAGGTCAAATTTCTCCAATCTTCCAAGCTTTGTAAGGGCTTTATAATCAAGGTATGATAGCTTATTCATCCATGGATTCTTCCATCCATGGAGCCCCCTAGAATTCCCCCAATTGTGAAGATGAACCCCAATTCTAGCTAGGGTTTCTTCCTCTATTGTGGGTAGTGTTGTATGTTGATCTATTGGAGTGGATAATAATAAATTATGATTGATTTAGTAGTGAATCATGTTATTATGATGATATTATATGTTTTCCATGGCTAACCCTAGTTTAATTGATGAAATTGAAGTAATGTGGTTTTATGCCTTGTGAAGGGAAATTGAGGATTTGTAGATGATCTTCTAGAATTGATATGATGAGTAGTAAATTGTCAAGAATAGAAGCATGTAGACATGAATTGAATTAGATTATAGTATATATGATGGATCATGACTAGTAAAGCTTGAAGTTGAACCTTTATGAAGATTTATGATTGGAATCTCTTAATAATGAAGCATGTGATTAGAATGCCTTGAAATCTAGGTATGTAAGATGATTGTAAGAAGTAGAGCTTTGAGAATAAAGTTTCTATGATCATGATATGTATATGTGTTGATTGAAAGGCTATTCTCATGAACATATAGTAAACAAGATAGGAGATGAAAGGTTCTCTCACATAGAATGATTCTAGGTTGAAAGGTTTGCTCACCTAAAATGAATCAAGCATGTTAGACTAGAATAACTTGAAGTTGAGACATAGTATTCCTTCATGAATAGCTTGACTTGGTAAGACAAGACCATGCTTGGTAGCTTAAGTTAGGAGTTCCCATCGTAGCCTTGGATTGAACCATAATGCTTCTCCAATGTAGCTTGAACTAGCATCATAGTATGTTTGCATGGTAGCATGACTTGGTTAGGCCAAAACTATTTCATGGTAGACTTGGATTGGGAAATCATACCCTTTCTAAGGATAGCTTGAACAAGCATCGTAGAATGCTTGCATGGTAGCATGACTTAGTTGGTCTAAGACCATTTCATGGTAGCTAGGATGGAACACTTGTAGCCTTCCTAGAATAGCTTGTACTTGCATGATAGTATACTTTCCATGGTAGTTTAGTCTAGCCTAGTATGGTGCTATACTTTGGTAGCCTTGAATTACTAAATTTTAATCCTTCATGTGTAATGACTTGCCTTGTACTAAGTAGAGAAGTACCTTAAAATGAATAGTGGCAACTAGTAAAGAGGGACTAATCCCCAACCATTGAGTATGTATGATAGCCTAAAGTGGTACTTAGTGTGGGTAGGATTATGGGGTCTTATCCATGTATTGCACAAGTATGACTTAAAGCTACTTATGAAGTGTTCTCTTATATGATGTATGCTTAGCTTGGATTGTTTCTATAATTGACATCCTTGATATGTTGACTAAAGGTGAAGATTCTCTTGTTTATGAGATTTAAGCTAAGGATGAGACCATAAGATGGTAAATATGATTATGATGACTTAAAAGTTGTACTTAGTATAGGTGGGATTATGGGGTCTCATCCATGCATTGCACAAGTATACTTGGGGTTGACTTATGAAGAGGTTTTTCATGAAATGAAAGTCTAAGGGTTGACTAATGTTTATATGATGCCTATGTTGGAGACTATGCTTATGATTATGATGTTGTCTCTTATGCTTATAGTTTATGTTTCATGAAGTATCTCTTATGATTATGACATATTGCTTGAGAGCTTGTGTGATCGACTTCAAGGGTAGTTGGGATGATCACCCTCCTGTTATAGAGTTCGCCTACAATAATAGCTACTATCCAAGTATTTAGATGGCCCCTTATGAGACATTATATGGGCGTAGATGTAGATCTCCAGTTGGTTGTTTTGAAGTAGGTGAAACAACCTTGATAGGGCCAGATTCGGTTCATGATGCTATGGAAAAAGTTCAGTTCATCAGATATAAACTTAAGACAGCCCAGAGTCATCAAAAATCCTATGCAGATGTAAGGAGAAGGGACTTGGAGTTCCAAATTAATGATTGGGCTTTCCTGAAAGTGTCACCTATGAAGGGGGTGATGAGCTTTGGCAAGAAAGTGATGCCCAGTCCTAGATATATAGGCCCTTACATGATCTTGGAAAGAGTTGGTAAAGTGACTTATGAGTTAGAGTGCCAATAGAACTAGCAGCAGTGCATTTTTTTTTTACATTTCGTTGCTGAAGAAGTGTGTTGGTGATCCAGCATCTATAATACCATTGGAAAGTGTGGATGTGAAGGATAGTCTCATTTATGAGGATGTGCCAGTTGAGATTCCTGATCGTCAGATTCGAAGGTTGAGAAACAAAGAAGTCGCTTCAGTTAAGGTTTTGTGGTCGAGTCAATCAGTAAAGGGAGCTACTTGGGAAACAGAAGCAGCCATAAAGGCCAAGTATCCTCATCTCCTTCCTTCCGATTCCATTCCAGCTTGAGGTAATAGTTCCTCTCCAGTTTTTCAGTCATGTATGCGTAGATTCAGTCTTAGTATCATGTTCCTTCAGTTATACCAACATTTTCAACGTATTTGCATGTTCTTGGAACTTAGTTCAGTCAGATTTCAGTTTCCAGCATTTTAGTGGTAGGGTTTGCAGCTCTTTCCCTCCTTGTTAAGCTAGTTTAGTCTCCATTTGAGGATGAATGTCCCCAAGGGGGAGATAATGTAACACCCCGTATCCTAGACAGACCAGATTGTAGAAATCAGAATTTGCAGGTGCCACCTACGGGCACCACCCACGGACCGTAGGTGGGGTCTGCGGATGGCCACCTGCAACCCCTCCCCAGAAAGCCCAGAAAACTTGTCTAAGGGTAGACCCACACCAGGACCTACAGACCATAATTCTGACCACGGTCCGTGGTCCAGGGCCATAGGTCAGACCCCAGATTTCAACTCCCAGAACCCCATTGACGGTTGACCAGGACGGATTGTGGGTCAGTTCTGTCGGTGGCCCCGACAGCCTTTAAGTCAGGGTTCCTTTGGTCTTTTCCCTATGTTTGGACCCATAAACTACGTAGGTTTGGTCAGTTTTATCCTAGGCACTTAATTAGAACTTACCCTAGTCAACTCATTCTCCAAAAAATTCATCAAGTTGAACGAAAAGAAGGAGAAAGAGTCGACCACGCCTTAGTCAAAGAACACAACAAGTTTTCATCAGTTTTATCCCCGAAATCGAAAGATTTCTCTGTGGAATTCATCACCAGGTATGTGGGATATCACTAGTGGGTTCCTTTCACCCATAAGGTCCCTATAATTCAATCAGATTCTTGATTCCTTCCATATTGTCTAGACCCAGGGTTTTTAAAATTTCAGCAGATTACTATGAATTAGTTATTGTAACGCTCTTAATCAGATTATCATGTCTTAGTATTGCTTTTTCGTAGAATCTTACATAAACTCAGAACCCTAGTTATATTGTTCGTTTAGTTCATGAATTACATTAGCTAGGACAGATATACATTCCTTAGTTTTCGAATGTTTCGTTATCAGAAATAAATGTTGCATTTTCAGATTTGCATGTCAGATTATTAAGCTATCCAGTTTACTCCAATTATGTTATAGTTTTCAAATATTTAGTTGGTTATAGGCTTTAAACCGTGTTGGACTAGGGTCAGTCACCCTCGAGTCCCAGAATTATGTTCCCTCGTAGGTTATAAGTCCCCACTGTGGGCATCAGTTTAGTGATCACGTCAGTCATGCCTCTATACCTCTGGCAGGGTATATTGGGTCCTCTTGATGGGGCGTATGCATTGAACTCCACATTTAGCTCATGTGGTTTTATGTCGGTTATTAGTAGCTCCCATAGTTAGATTCTATTGCATTGACCATGTTATCAGTTACATTTCAGTATTCAGTTTTAGCAAGTTATAAACTTGGTAATTGCATTCAGTTTAGTGCATATTTAGTATCTTCAGTATATTTATCATGTTCAGATTATATCATTGCTTTATCGTTTTGTTCAACTATATGTTTTGTTTAGTTTTATCCTATCCAACATGATCAGTACCTTTCAAGTACTAACGCATACTCTGCGCTACATTTTCTCGTGATGTAGGTTCAGGTCCTCAGTATCCAAATCACACATAGATCGGTTCTCGATCTCCAGTTTAGCAGCATCAATGGTGAGTTCTCACTCTTTCAGGACGATTGATATAATTATATTTCTACGTTCAATCTTTAGTTTCAGTTTTTGCTAGATTTAGTTGGGGGCATGTCCCAGCATCTGTAGTCAGTTAGAGGCTTATTTCAGACATAGTTTAGATTCAGTGTTAGTTTGAATTGATCTTTCAATTGTTATTGTCACGCCTCAAACTCGAGGGGTGCAACTAGCTCCTAATGCCAAAAATCAGGCCCGAGCCGACCCTGCTGAACCATTTGCTACTAGCGCATGGCATCCACATGCAATCCAGAAAACAAACAAGTATATCTCAGCTTAAAACTAATCCATCGACCGGCAACGCCCATGTCAACTGATCTATAAAAGAGACAGCTACTCCCAGGAGATCATATAAATAAATAGCTAACTAGCACAAAAGTCCTGATTAGGTCGAGGCCACCATGATATCTATACCAAAACTAAAAGCAGGTATATATCAATACAATACATCAAACAGCTCACAAGCTTCAGCAAACTAACAACATAGGCCAGTATGGCCATAACGTAGCTATACGACCCACACAATAGTCTGCAAGCCTCTAAGAGTAGTAAAGATTAGCGGGAAAGGGCCCCAGCCTACCTATAAATATATATACAACAAAAGGTAACAAACAGCCCAACTCTGGCAGCTCCAGAGGAAATGGGCTAGCCAACCGGCAATCCTGCTGCTGAGGAGGTCTACTCGGTCGTCTGTCAGGACCTGCATGCATGAATACAGAGGCAATGGGGAGTCAGTACAAAATAATGTACAGAGTATGAAAGGCAATAGACTATGAGGAGGTATCCTGATATACTAGAATAATCTAATAAATAAATCATGGATAAAATAAGTTTACTAACCTGCTCCTAAATCTAAACTTATCAAAAATAATAAAATGACAACCTAACCAAGGGCCCATAAGCTCGGCAGGTACAAACAGCACATAAGACCACCTACTCAGACCCCATAAGCTCGGAAGGTGCCAATCAGCCTATATACCCCTATCGGTAGTCCCCTAGCCCCGTAGGCAATCACATACCCCTCTTAGGCATTAATATAAACCCGTAGGCAGCACATAGCTCTCTTAGGAATCAACATAGCTTATAGACAACTCATAACCCTCTTAGGCAACAACATGGCCCTGTAGGAAGCACATAGCCTTCTTAGGTGTCAATATAGCCCTGCAAGCAACTCATAGCCCTTTTAGGCATCCATATAGCCCTGTAGGCAGAACATAGTCATTCTAGGAATAGATCACATTCTTGCAGCTAACCACAATAGCCCCTAAGGCAACAATAATAATCCGATCGCTAAAAGCAAGCAATCTAGTTATAAGCAACCTATACAAATAGCCTCTAAGTCGGGTCCTATATAGGGACGCTACTAACTGAATAAGAATCCCGACAAGGGAGGATTATATTAACTCGAGCATCCAACAATCAATAATAATGGTTACAAGTGTAACAAGGATAACAACCCAATTACATTGCTCCTAAGCTTTAAGGAAACATGTCGTAAGTAGGGAATAGCCTTAACATACCTTTCCAATGAATGCTCGAAAGACCGTAGTTCCTTCACAAAAGTTGTACCTTATGTCCTAAGCTTCGTAAACACTATATATACACAGCTGGTACGCACCTATAAACAATTCATAATTAATTTTAAATCGGCAGATTTGCCATATTGCCCCAACTTGTCAAAACGTTCATAGAAATTAATAAAAACAACCATAAAAGGGTCCCAAGATGATTACCTTAGTTAACCAAGTGTAAACCTTGAAGAAACACCAATAACTACAAATTTATATCTTCAAAAACCAGCTCTAAACACAGCTAATAAAATGGAAAAATGATTGCCATGTGTAGGGATTACGTTTCTAGGCACGGGGGCAATGTTTAATGGTGGAAATCGTCAAAAACTAACCATCGTCATGCTAGAACTCCATAGGAACCCTCTATTAGCTTTCTCTCTGGTTTTCCAACTGAAATGAAATGTTTTCATGGCTTAAAACGTTAAATAAGCCGACATATCATATTTTTTACCCGACCCGGATCCAACACGGATTCTACCCCGACAGTCCCTAGTAAAACCCTCATAACTTTTACTCTGATGTCGGTTTGATATGGGGTTTTGTGTGTTGCAAACTAGACTCGTAGGCCTTCGATTTAATGGGTGATAGGCCTTCTAACTCTTTATATATTGGGGAAAAACATCTAAGATATTTGACCCAAATTTTAGAGAAATCTTTAAAAAGGAACTTATGACAACTTTCGCCAACTTTTATTTTGCCACTTACTTAACTTCAAAACTTGAGATACAACCCTTGAACACTTAAAATATGACATACCACATCATTTTTAATTTATTACTCACCCTCCTTGTCTTTCCACGAAGATACGAGTTAATTTAGATGTTTTGAAAAGTTGGGGTGTTACATCATTCCCTCCTTAGAATCATTCGTCTTCGAATGAAAAAAATTGAGTCACGCGGTTAAGTTTGTCACTATCCAGGAACCTAAAATGCAAAAAGTCTAACCTAGGCGTCTCACATAATGACATAAATTCCTAAGCACTATAGCTCCGCAATAACAGTGCGAGTAAATATACAACGACAACAACAATAATAATAAGCAACAATATAAAAAAATCAGATAGGTATCTTACCTCACTGCACCAATATAAACTGATATGCCATCACCTGGGATATGAAACAAGTGAGGATATTTGGACCTCATGCCATCCTCAGCTTCCCATGTCACCTCCTCTCTATTCTTATTTCTCCACAATATTTTAACTGAAGCCACCTCTTTGGTCCTCAATTTATGTACCTACCGATCTAATATGGCAACTGGAGTTTCCTCGTAGGACAACTCCTATGTGATCTGAACATCCTCAACTGGGACAACCCAAGAAGGGTCTCTTACGCACTTCCGTAGCATAGATACATGGAAAATTGGATGAACAGATTCTAGCCCCAAAGGCAATTCTAACTCATAAGCCACTCGTCCTACCCTCTAAAGGATCCGGTATGGCCCAATGAATCTTAGACTAAGCTTGCCTTTTTTTCCAAATCTCAAAACCCCCTTCATAGGCGAGACTTTTAAAAATACCTAGTCATCGACGCAAAACTCTAAGTCCCTTCGTCGCACATCTGAGTATGACTTATGTCGGCTTTGAACTGTTAGCAAGCTCTCCCGTATGAGCTTGACCTGCTCCACTGTCTGTTATACTAAGTTGGGTTCAATCAACCCTGACTCACCTACCTCGAACCATCCAATGGGGGATCTACATTTTTGCCCATACAAAGCCTCATAAGGTTCCATCCCAATTCTAGAATGATAACTATTATTGTATGTGAACTCTATAAGAGGTAAGTGGTCATCCCAATTCCCCTTGAAGTTTAGCGCGCACACCCGTAGCATATCCTCGAGTGTCAAAACTGTGCGCTCAGCTTGGCCATCTGTCTAAGGATGAAAGGTTGTGCTAAGATTAACCTGTGTCCCCAGTCCTTTCATGCTCCTCTATTAGAGATAATAGATTTTGGGACACCGTGTAGCCTAACAATCCCCCTGATTTTGTTAGTCTATCAACAATTACCCAAATAGAGTCAAACTTGCGACGCGATTGAGCTAACCCTGTAATAAAATCCATATTAATTGCTTCCCACTTCCACAATGGAATGGCTATCTCCTGAACTAGCCCGACGGGCTTTTGGTGCTCAACATTCACCTGTTGGCAGTTAGGACACTGTGTTATAAACTTAGCAACGTCTTTCTTCATCCCGTGCCACCAATAGATCTCCTTAATATCATGGTACATCTTTGTCGAACCAGGGTGAATAGAATAACGGGAATGATGTGCCTCTTCCATAATCCGATGCGAAAGCCCTGCAACATTCGGAACATACAATCGACCACTATATCTAAGGACTCAATCTCCTGCTATATCAAATGCTAAAGTCTATTGATTCTGAGCCTTCACTCTGAGTTGCTCTAAGCTTGGATCCTTTTGTTGCCGTGATTTTACTTCTACAACAAGAGATGATACGGTTATGTCCTGAATTGTTACCCCATTATCTTCTACCTGTAACAATCTGACTCCCAATCTATGAAGCCCTCGCGCTAGCTCAAACTTCTCAACACCTAAATATGATAAACTACTCATAGATCTTCGACTGAGGGCATCAACTACCACATTCGCCTTTCCTAGATGATATAAAATGTCCACGTCGTAGTCTTTCAGTAACTCAAGCCATCGACATTGTCACAAATTTAACTCCTTCTGTCTAAAGATATATTGAATGCTTTTATTCTCTGTGAAGATGTCAACATGAACGCCATACAAATAGTTTCTCCAGATCTTTAGCGCATGCTCAACTGCATCAAACTCTAAATCGTGTGTCGGATAGTTCTTCTCATACTTTCTCAACTGCCTTGAAGCATATGTGATAACCTTACTGTGTTGCATTAGAACACATCCCAACCTAACACCAGAAGCATCACAATACACCGCATAGCCTTCTGAACCATCTGGAAATGCAAGAACTGGTGTTGATGTCAACATGTCCTTCAGCTCCTGGAAACTATGCTCGCAAGCCTCAGTCCACTGGAACTTAGCTATTTTTTTAGTCAACTTCGTTAATGGGGCTGAAATTGAAGAAAATCTCTCTACAAACCTTTTGTCGTACCCAGCTAACCCTAAGAAACTATGAACCTCAGTCAAAATCATGGGTCTGGGCCAAGTCTTTACGGCCTCAATCTATTGTGTATCAACTGCAATGCCTGTATCTGATATAATATGGCCTAAGAAAGCTACAGAATCCAACCAGAACTCACACTTAGAAAACTTTGCATAAAGTTCTCAGTCTCGAAGAACCTGAAGGACTGCTCGCAGATGATTTGCATACTCATCTTTTGAATGTGAATACACCAAAATATCATCAATAAATACAATCACAAACAAGTCTAGATACGGCCTGAATATACTATTCATGAGGTCCATGAACACTGCTGGGGCATTAGTTAATCCAAAAGACATTACCAAGAACTCAAAGTGTCCATATCTAGTTCTAAAAGTTGTCTTTGGAATGTCTTTCTCCCGAACTCATATCTGGTGGTACCCTGGTCTTAAATCAATCTTTGAGAAACACTTAGCACCTTGTAACTGATCAAACAAGTCATTTATCCTCGGAAGGGGATACTTATTCTTTGTAGTTGCTTTACTCAGCTGTCGATAATCGATACACATTATTAGTGAGCCATCTTTCTTCCTTACGAACAACACTGGTGCACCCTATGGTGAAGCACTAGGCCTAATAAAGCCTTTATTCAGCAAGTCTTTCAGCTGATCCTTCAACTCTTTTAGCTCAGCAGGAGCCATTCTATAAGGAGGGATAGATATAGCTTGTGTACTTGGTAGCATATCAATCGCAAAATCAATTTCCCATTCTGGAGGGATACCAGGGAGCTCGTCTAGAAATAAATCTAGAAACTCATTAACTACCGGAATAGACTGAAGAGTCGGTGGTTCTGCATCTATATCATGAACGTGAACAAGATGATAAATACAGCCCTTGGTAATCATCCTCCTCGCCTTAAGATAGGAAATAAACCTACCTTGCGGCGTTGCTGTATTGCCTTTCCATTCTCGAACTGCCTCTCCTAGAAAGTGGAATCTAACAATCTTTGTCTGGCACTCAACATTAGCATAACAAGACGCTAACCAGTCCATACCTATAATGATGTCAAAATCGACCATCTCTAACTCTACGAGATCTACAGAGGTCTGATAGTTGATAATTTCTACCGTCCAACCTCGATAGACTCTCCTGGCAACTATAGACTCACCAACTAGTGTAGATACAATAAAGGGTCGATCTAATGACTCAGCTACTATACATAACTTCACCGTAATAAATGGAGTAACATAAGACAAAGTAGATCCAGGATTTATCAAAGCATAAACACAATGGGAGCAAACAATCAATGTACCTGTCACAACTTCTGGTGATGACTCTCACTCCTGTCGGCCGATTAATGAATATGTACGGTTCTGTCCACTACCAGAACTAGATGTTGCCTCTCTGCCTCCCCCTCTACCTCTATGTGCTGAAGTCTGGGGTCCACGCCTTGTAGACTGTGCTGATGAGGAGGAACCTACTACTGACCTGGTCGACTGGCCTATACCACCCTGACCTTTGGTAAGGCAGTTTCTCCACCCATGCCCCTCCTGTCCACAAGAATAACAGCATGTGGAACCCTGTATACACCTCCCAAAATGCATCCTACCGCTAGTAGTGCAATGCGGCGGGGTTGCCCTAGCTTGGCCTGAACCTCTTTGTTACTGCGAGCCTGATGCTCGTGAACCTTCACATGGGCTTGATTGTTCTTGACGATCAAATCTACTACCCTGGAACTGTTGTGGTGGAGGTCTAGGTGGCCTAATAAAATATCGAGCTCTGGGCCCACCTTAAAAATCTCCTTGCGAACCAGCGGGCCTATCCCCCTTCTGTCTCTCTCTCGACCCTCTCACTCATATATTGTAAATGTCAGCGATCCTCTATGCCTTGTGCAAATTCCTGAATTCGCGAGATATCCATATTATCATTTTGTGCAGCGGTAGAACAAGCATCGATATAGTCTGAGTTGAGCCCTCCCACAAATCTACGCACCCTATAATGTATCGTATCAACAAATGCTGGTGCATATCTAGCCAATGAATCAAATCTCAGCCCGTACTCTCGGACAATCATGCTGCCCTGTCGGAGGTTCAGAAACTGGTCCACCCGGCCATCCCTAATCTCTCGAGGCAAATAGTGATCTATGAAAGCTTCTGTAAAGCTATCCCCAAGTGGGTAGGGATGTATCTTTTCCCCTAGATCTCTCCCAACTCTCGTACAACAATACTGCAACATCGCACAAACGAAATGTTGCTAACTCGACTCACTCAGTCGCTGAGGCATGCATGACTGTAAAGATTCTATGAAGCTAATCAATAGAGTGTTGAGGGTCTTCTGTGCGATTTGTCCTTGTAAACTGTAGAGAATTCCAAGGCAAGAAATTCACGAACCCTCGAACTTTCGGTCCCTTCAGAAGGTCCGGCAACATCTGGCGCACTGGTTGGCACTGTGCAACTACTAATTGTGCTAACATACATACTGCACTCTTGAAATCCTAATCAGATGGAATAGGAGGAACTAGAGGTGGTACTGCTGGTGGAGCCGGAAGTCCTGTAGCCCTAAGAGGCTCCTGAAGCGGTGGAGAAGCTATAGGGGCCTGAGAAGATGTCACCCCTTGGGTCTCATAATGGGCTAGCTCCACCTGTGGTACCTTGCTGATACCCTCGCTCACAGTTGTAACTAGCCCCTAGCTAATTGTGGTCTGTCTAGTGTCACTCATCTTTATCTGCATACAAATATCAATTGTAAGCCAGGAACATCAACCCTTAAGACACCGCTCTATAGCACGAGGTAAGGGAGATATCATTACTAAGGTAAGGGAATTTGAAGAAAATATCAGGAAATCTAAGGAAGAACTTATGACCAATAACACTGAAGTTTTTAGACAGACACTTCATCAGATGAATGCAACTTATATTAGGTATTTGAAAATGGAGGAATCTATTCTTAAACAAAAGACACAACTACAATGATTTAAGGATGGTGATGCCAATACTAAATACTTCCATGCTTTGATGAGAGGTAGAAGAAAAAGGTTATTTCTGCATAGGATTTGTACTGAAAATGAAGTGTGGGTACAAGGTGAGGAGAAAATAGCTCAGGCAGCTTGTGATTATTATCAACAAATATTCACTGGTCAGAATGATAGAGTAGATGACATAATTCTTCAGCATATTCCTACCTTAGTCACTCCTGCACAGAATGAGATGATGCAAGCAATGTCTACTTTAGAGGAACTCAGACAAGTTGTTTTTGCNGGGGGGGGGGGTGTGATATTTTCTTGATTGTTTATTTCAGTCGGCTATTTTCTCATTTTATTGGCCTTCCTTTGAGACTTCTAAGTGCTTAATATCCTTTGGTCATCGTTATTAGTCTAAATGCATTACATTTTTATACTTGTTAAATTTTGCTGGGATTCTTAAGGTCGGGAAGGTCAGCTCCTCTCAAGTGCTTACTAATTTTTTATTTTTTATTTTTTTTTTATTTTTTATTTTTTATTTTACTTTCTTTTACCGATTTGGGGGTCAACAGTAGTCTAGCTAAATCGTGTGTTTGGCATGTTGTTAATTCTTTTTTTGGAGTTATTGTACCGAAAGTGTCTTATTGCTTCATTTCCTCTCACGAATTATTATGAGTATTACTTATGTATTTTATTTGTTCTTGCCACATGTGAAATCTACCCGAGTTCGCCATGAACTCCTATTTCCCTTTGCATTACAAATGGGCCATTCAGGCCCAATGTTTTCTCCTGCCGAGTCAGCCAGCTACAAGAATTGGTGTACAGGCCCCGGGTTTAAAAAATAGCGGAACAGATCGGGAGCTGAAAAGATTAGGCCAAAAGCCCGCCTCTATTTATTCCGAGTTGTATTTTGTCATTTTGGGCCTAAGCCCCCCCTTGTCATCATTTCTTATTATTGCGTAAGTTCTTAGGACAGGTGAAAATTTGGGCCAAAGGCCCAGAGAAAATTATTTCTTTCAATTTTAGACAGGTGCCGCTCAAATGGGCCTTTGGCCTAAAACGAAATGGGCCCAAATACTGGTCCAGGCGAACAGAAACCAGATTTGGGCCTCCAAGTCTCTTTCCCTCCTTATCTTTTTTGCGTTTGTTTATTTGCTAATATCCGTTATTAATCTTAAGGTTAAAAACTTCAAATCCCCCAAAGACGCTTATTTCGTTTTTAACAACTTTACCAAATCAATCACCTTTAAAAGGACTTAAAGAATTTTTTGCAAGGGAAAATACCTCACTTAGATGATAGTATTTCAACATTTTTTCTTTTTCCCCTTTAAAATAGTTTCGACTACAAAATAGTTCAATTTTGCAAGATGAATTAAGTTAAATTATTTTAGCCAAATAAATTAATTGTCGGATAACCGCATTAGCGGACATTCTAGGTGTTTTTAAAACCTTCCTAGAATGTTAATAAGAACCTCGAACCCTTTTCAAGTTTTCACTAGATTTCTGTTTTAGTCTTGTGAAAATGAATAGTTTTTTCTTGATTTTTCTTAAAAATTAAGTGGCGACTCTTAAACCAGTCCAAATATATTTTTCCAAATAAAACACTATATGCACCTCTTTACAGTACAAACAATGGTGGAGTTTCAGGTCTAAAGTATCTTTATGGAGTCACTTTCTTAAATCCAAATACTGTCAAAGAGCTCATCCAATTGCAAAAAAGGTGAATACTGGACAGTTTTTTATGTGGAAATATATGATGAAAAACAAGATTAAGGTAAAAGAGTATATTTGTTAGAGAATCAACTCTGGAAGCTGCTCATTTTGGTGGGATGATTGGCTCGGAGTGGGTGCACTAGATAATTATACTACTTCTGTATCAATTCTCAATAATGCTACTGTTGCACACTTTCTAGTAGATGGAAAATGGGATGAAAGGAAACTGAGGCAACAGGTTCCACCTCTCCTTATTCCCTCTATTCTAAACACTAAATTTTAGTTTGTGCAGGGGGTTAAAGACAGTGCATTTTGGAAGCAGACGGAGGCTAGCAATTTCACTTGTGCATCAATGTGGGATATTTGCAGAACTAAGAAGGCCATTACAGTCAATTATTCTCAAATTTGGCATAAACATATACCTTTCAAAATGTCTTTTCTTTTATGGAGAGCAGTACGATATAAATTTCCAACTAATGAAATATTAGCAACCTTTGGAGTGGAACCTGTGAAATGTTTTTGATGTATTCAACAGGGATGGGATGACGTGGATCATATCTTCATTCAGGGACATTTTGCAGGCATATCTGGAAGTTTTTTGCAAGTAGCATGGGGTCAATTTTCAGAAAACTTCACTAATCAACCAGTTAAGGTGCTGGAATGGTATTACAGGGAAGAATGCAGCACATGCGATAATTCTTAAAACTCTCCCTATAGTCATATGTTGGAATCTATGGGAAAATAGATGCTCAGCTAAGTACGGAGGAAAAACATCTAGTATCTTCAAATTTAAATATTTGATTTTCAAAGACATGTTTTTACTTCTTCATTCTATTTTTCCTTACCTTCAGTTGCCTGTGGTCTGGTCAGAAGTGGTGGAATGCATTGAAAGATGTAATCAGGAGAAAAGAGTTACACTAGTTATGTGGAAGACTCCTCCTCCTAATAGATATAAGTTGAATACGGATGGTAGTGCTTTGCACAATCTGGGGAAAATTGGAGGGGGAGGCATTCTAAGATATGAACAAGGGGTTATAATTTTTGCTTTTGCTATACCTCTTGGTGAAGGAACAAATAATCAAGCTGAGGTTCAAGCAGCATGTTATGGTTTAAACTGGTGTATACAGCATGGTTACAATAATATCATATTAGAAGTTGATTCTGAATTACTAACTAAATGGCTATTGCAGGTTGTTGCGCCTCCTTGGAAGATTCATGTGTACATATAGGACTTACAGTTTCTTGCTAAACAGTGTGTTTTATTTCAGTGTATTCATACATACAGGGAAACTAATGGTACAGCAGGCCTCTTGGCCAAACACAGTCACAAACAAGATATCGGGCAACATTATTACACTCATCATCAATTGCCCTATGCAATAAAAGGAAGCTATCTTTTGGAGAAAATGGGGCTACAAAATTTCAGAAGGAAGAAGTTGAAAGGGATTAAACAACCACCCTGACTATCTATCAACTATGACGGGAACTCAGTACTTAAAAGACAAATGATTTATATCAGTTTCCTATCAAGTTGATCGATAACAATAGTACAAATAAACATCATAAAGAATTTGTCTCCTTGCCTTAATTGTTTCATGAGCTACATTATTCTCAAATTTACTATGTATTTTAGGTATAGTAGTTTGAGTAGGCTTAGTTTCAAGTTCATGTAAGGGGAGAGTCTCTCTTGTTTATGTATTATTAGTAACTTTGTATTAAGAGAGGAGTCCTCTCTAGGTGCTTAGTTTAAATAATATATCATATTGTATTGGGTTGAGTCGACTAACCTTAGTTGGTAGGTCGACTTAGGACCCACCTTAGGTTTGGAGGTAAGGTTAATGCCCCCTCCTTGTATATTTGTTTTATATATATATGATAAGGCCTGGGGGTGTTGCTCAGCCCCTGACCCCCTCAAGGGTCGTTCTATTAAAAAAAATAGCACGAGATGAGCAAAATAAGGATAGTCATTCTAACATGCCCGGTAACTTCTTGCTTATCTGATGTGGTGCACAACACATTTATAAACAAGACTCTACTAGACATGGCTTGCAGACTCCCTAGGGTACGACGTTGCTCTGATACCAAGTTTGACACACCCCAAACTCGAGGGGCGCAACTGACTCCTAATGTCAAAACTTAGGCCCGAGCCAACCCTGCTGAACCACTTGCTACTAGCGCATGGCAGCCACACGCAATCAAGAAAACAAACAAGTATATCTCGGCTTAAAACTAAGCCCTCAGTCGGCAAGTTCCATGTCAACTAATCTATAAAAGAAACAGCTACTCCCATGAGATCATATAAATAAATNNCAAGTTTGACATGCCCCAAACTCAAGGGGCGCACTGACTCCTAATGCCAAAACTCAGGCCCGAGCCGATCCTACTTAACCATTTGCTACTAGCGCATGGCAGCCACACACAATCAAGAAAACAAACAAGTATATCTCGGCTTAAAACTAAGCCCTCGGTCGACAAGTCCTATGTTAACTAATCTATAAAAGAAACAGCTACTCCCAGGAGATCATATAAATAAATAGTCAACTAACACAAAAGTCCTGATTGGGCCATCGAGGCCACCATGATATCTATACCAAAATTAAAAGCAGGTATATATCAATACAATACATCAAACATCTCACAAGTTTCAGCAAACCAACAACATAGGTCAGTATGGCCATAACATAGCTATACACCTCACACACTAGTCTACAAGCCTCTAAGAGTAGTAAAGATTAGCGGGAGAGGGCCCCAGCCTACCCATAAAGATATATACAACAAAAGGTAACAAACCTCCCAACTCTGACAGCTCCGGAGGAAAGGGGCTAGCCAACTGGATAAAAGTCAACCCTGTTGCTGAGGAGGTCTACTTGGTCGTCTGTTAGGACCTTCATGCAGGAATGCAGCGCCCCCAAGGCAATGGGGCGTCAGTACAAAATAATGTACAGAGTATGAAAGGCAATAGACTATGAGGAGGTATCCTAATATACTGGAATAATCTGATAAATAAATCATGGATAAGATAAGTGTACTAACCTGTTCTTAAATCTAAACTTATCAAAAATAATAAAATGACAACCTAACCAAGCCCCCATAAGATCGGCAAGTACAAACAGCACACAAGACCACCTACTCAGACCCCATAAGCCCGAAAGGTGCCAATCAGCCTATATACCCCTGTAGGTAGTCCTCTAGCCCCGTAGGCAGTCACATACCCCTCTTAGGCATTAATATAACCCCGTAGGCAGCACATAGCTTTCTTAGGCATCAACATAGCTTATAGACAACTCATAACCCTCTTAGGCAACAACATGGCCATGTAGGAAGCACATAGCCTTCTTAGGCATCAATATTGTCCTGTAGGCAACTCATAGCCCTTTTACACATCCATATAGCCCTATAGGCAGAACATAGCCCTAATAGGCATAGATCACATTCTTGGAGCTAACCACAATATCCCCAAAAGCAATAATAACAATCAAATTGCTAAAATCGAGTAATTTAGTTATAAGCAACCTATAGAAATAGCCTTTAAGTCGTGTCCTACATAGAGACGCTACTAACTGAATAAGAATCCAGACAAGGGAGGATTATATCAACTCGAGCAGCCAACAATCAACAATAATGGCTACAAGTGTAACAAGGATAACAACCCAATTACATTGCTCCTAAGCTTTAAGGAAACATGTCGTAAGTAGGGAATAGCCTTAACATACCTTTTCAATGAACACTCGAAAGACCGTAGTTCCTTCACAAAAGTTGTTCCTTATGTCCTAAACTTCACAAACACTATATATACATAGTTGGTACGCACCTATAAACAGTTCATAATTAATCTTAAATCGACAGATTTGCCTTATTTCCCTAACTTGTCGAAATGTTCGTAGAAATTCATAAAAACAACCATAAAAGGGTCCCGAGATGATTACCTTAGTTAACCAAGTGTAAACGTTAAAGAAACACCAACAACTACAAATTTATATCTTCAAAAATCAGCTCTAAACACAGCTAATAGAAGGGAAAAATGATTGCCACGTGTAGGGATTACGTTTCTAGGCACAGGGGCAATGTTTAATGGTGGAAAACGTCAAAAACTAACCTTTATTACGCTAGAACTCCATAGGAACCCTCTATTGGCTTTCTCTCTGGTTTTGTAACTGAAATGAAATGTTTTCATGGCTTAAAACGTTAAATAAGCCGACATACCATATTTTTGACCCGACCCGAATTCTACCTCGGCAGTCCCTAGTAAAACTCTCATAACTTTTTACTTTGATGTCGGTTTGATACGGGGTTTTGTGCATTGCAAACTAGACTCGTAGGCCTTCAATTTAATGGGTTATAGGCCTTCTAACTCTGACATTTGACCCAAATTTTAGAGAAATCTTTAAAAAGAAACTTATGATAACTTTCGCCAACTTTTATTTTGTCACTTACTTAACTTTAAAACTTGAGATACACTCTTAAAATATGACATACCACATCATTTTTAATTTATTACTCACCATCCTTGTCTTTCCACGAAGATACGAGTTAATTTAGACATTTGGAAAAGTTGGGGTGTTACAGTTATTAAACTCATGGTTTCTTATATATTCAGATCAGTATTGGGTATTCCCTAATTTCATATAATTATGGTTTTAAGCTTCCGCATAGTATGTTTTATTCAGTAATCTTTTAGTATGCTTATGATATGCCAGCTCAGGGTTAGCTTGGGGTCACTCGTGATCCTAGGTCCTGTGTTTACGTCCAGGGGGTAGCCTCGGCGTATGACAAAGAATCTCCCAATAGAGTTAAAGTGTATTTTTATATATCACTTATTATGTTGAGTTCAGAGATGAGAAAGTATTTTGTAAAGTTTTAAATGATGTTAACTCTTTTATTTCTTTACATTCACCTTTAGTACATTGTTATCTATTCCAGTCCTATTATTCGCTATATTACATACTCGTATATTCAATGTACTGTTGTCATTCGACCTGCATCAATATTTTAATGATGCAGATGCAGGTTCTTAGGATCCTCAACAAGAGTCTATTGGGATCACTTCATCCACGCGTCTACTTATGAGTGAGACCTCCTAACTTTCGGAGTACTCTAGTTTTATTAGTTGTTAGTAGTAGTTCTTTTTAGGAGTCGAGGGTCTTGTCCCGACACTCATCTTTGTATAGTAGAGGCTTCTTAGATAGACAGTGTTGGAGAGTCTTTCAGTTTCAGATATTTTATTTAAAATTTATGTTTCATACTCAGTATATTCAGCGAAGTTTTGAGATTCGGTAAACTATTTTTAAACGCTTCTTTCAATTTGATGCTTATGTATGCTTGAGTTAGTCTTTCGTTTGTAGTCAGCCAGAATGGGGGTTCGCTTGGGGACCAACAGTGGTTCTTGAGTGCTGGCCACATCCAGGGTGTAGGGTCAGGTCATGACATTATTAATTACCACATTTAATGGGGTTGCGTATCTAATTTAACTTTTTAAAATATATGGTATTGTTATTAAAAAGTGGTATTATATGTAATATTTTTAAACTAGTGATAAAATATGTATTTATGGTATGGAAGTATGTCTAGATAGGTAATTTTTCCTTTATTTTATTTACTTTTTAGAATATCAATGAGAATTATATTTGGATACATTCCTTTAATAAATATCTCTCTCTCTCTTTAACCTTTATATGGAAGGAATATCAACTAAACATTATTCATTATCTTTTTTCTTGGTATTAACGCATAGTTGAATTCTTTTCGTCCTCTCTTTCAATGTAACTTTATCAAGGAAAGGATTTGTATCTCCTTCTTGAAAATATCCATTAACAATTTGCTTTCATTCTTTTTGTTTCTTTTCAAAATCATCTCTAACAATACAAAAAATTATCTATAGACGGAAAATCCTCCCAATGTTATCCCAAATAGATTCAAAGGATGGGAAAGGAGAAGAAAGTTACAGTGTTGTTTTGAAGAATATTTTACGACAATAAAGTTGTGTTGCCAATAATTATGGTGTCCTTGTTTGTTTAGGAATAAGAATTGTTGCATGTAGATGTGCTAATATTATGGTACACAAATGTGTTACTAACTATTATATTGACAATAATTGTAATGTCGATGTAAGTTTTTGGGTTGTTGCATGCCCATGTGGACCGATCCTGTTAGATTTGATCCGATCCGACTCAAAATTATTTTCTGAAAGAAAAAAGATAACTATAAATTTAAAAGGGGTGGAAACAATTACATTACAACCGTAAAGATGCTTTCTTTTAAATTGGTTTATTTCACGCTTCTCTAAATGGTGAGAGATAGAAAAAGAAAAAGAACAAAAGAGTGAAAAACAAGAAAAATAAATTATTTCTTCATAAGAACATCAACACATAAATTGACATTTAGTTTGTGAAACATAATCTTTGTTTCCTGATTTGAAGAGTGATTGTGGAGCAATTTTTTTGGTAGCAAAATCAAGGACATCCGCTACAAGTATAAGATACACAATCCATCGATTTTGCTCTGATTTCTAACATTGGTATCAGAGCCATGATTAATTATTCCCCAGCGTTAGTTTTTGGTTGTGCAATTAACTTGTTATAACCTTGTAATTTTTGGGTTAGGTTCTTTGGTTGTAGTGGATCTAGGATTACGATTTAAATATGTTTGGATTTTGTATATATTTTCAATATAGGTTCTCGTAATATGGTTATATAATTTTTTCTCTTTTTGTAGGCTATCTGCATAGGTTGAGGTGTGGGGTTCCATAGCCAACGTGTTTTTTGGTGTTCTCGGAGTAAATGGTCTTTCAAATAGATGGTTCAAGTTTGTATTCTTATGTTCTTTTTCACTAACTTGTTTGCTCGTACCTGTAGCTGTATTTAGACAAACATTATGGGTTTTAAGGTGTTTCCCAACGTCACCTTTTAGGTCTGGATTTTTAAAGTCTTCCGATCGACTTAGCTCCGCATTTTTATAGTCATGCTGCTTACTTCGTATTTGTTGTAGCTCTTTGTCAATATTTTCTACTTTTGTGCAAAGTAGGTTCATAGCTTTGAGTATTTTTTCTATAGTATTTTCTTTTTCAGTCTGTGTAGCTTTGTCTTGATAAGTAATCTGCAATAACATTCTTGTCAGTTTTTATCACTTCAATAGTAAAATTTAATATATTTAATACCAATCTTCTCATTTCTTTCGTAGTAACCGAATCTTGTATTTTTCTTGTTAGACACCATTTTACTTGTGTATTATCGGTCCTTATAATAAATTTGTTATATACAATATATGGTTTAAATGATAGTAAACATTTATATACAGAATATAATTCTTTCCTATTTATTTCCCATCTTATTTATGTATTAGTAAATGTTCCTGAATAATATCTACAATGATGTTCTATTTTTTCTTTATCATACCTATATTTTAAGACTCCTCCATAACTTTTTTCACTGGCGTCTAATTCTACTATATAAGTAAATTTTTTGTTTTCATCCGGAAAATATAGTTTAGGTAGGTTCTTACATAATAGTTTTATTTTTTGTATTTGTGTTTGGTCTTTTTTATCAAACTGGCATTCTACATCTTTCTTTAATTTTTGTTGTAATAGTTTTAAGTTCTCTGCTAATTTTGGTATGTATTCTTTTACTTGATTTACTAGTCCTAGAAATGATTGTAATTTCTTTTTTGTATCTAGTTGTTCATTTGAGTTAATTATTTTTTGTACTATGTGTGTCTGCATTTTTATTCCATTTTTATCTATTTGTATTCCTAGAAATTCTATCTGCTTTTTCATTATGTCTGCTTTCTTTTTACCTAAACTTATGCCTGAATATTCTATAACTAGGAAACATATCCGCGCTTCGCGCGGTAAATTAATCAATTTAGAAAATATTTCTAAAGTACAAATTTTGTGAAACAAATATGATAAAACTTTTCATGTCTATGCATAAAAAATAGTTTTAAATATTCATGAAATATTTCTTATATAATTTTGTTACTAAAATTAGAGTTAGATGAATGGTATATAAAAACATTTTCATTTTTAAATACAATATATGTGATTCTAATAGTAGTAGGTTTGTTTCTTTCATCAAATATATGACATATTTGATTTCCAAAAATTTCCTTCATTAAGAATAAAACAATAAAAAATAATGAAACTAAACATATAAAGGGAAAAAAGAAATATAAGAATCCACTACAATGGAATCGCTCCTCTTCAATTAGACGGTTAAAACTTAAAAGGTATTTACTACAATTTCTTTTGATTATAAGATTGAAATTTTGAAATAATATTTTTCTTTTATTTAATTACAAGTATTTAAAACTCTTTTCTTAGTTATTATTCTATGTCCAAAATTAAGTCAACTAACAATGTCTTTCTCTAAGCTTATATATGAAAAGTATTATAAATTATAATTTTACTCATGTATTTATCAATATGAGTAAAAAGATATATATTAACTAAATTTTGATCGAAATTTATATCATTTGACTCTTAAGAAAGAACGAATTAAAAAGAGAGAAAACAATTTTAAAAAGTGAAAAATTAGATAATAGGAATAGTACAATAGGAATATGATATGACCTTGTTACAAATTTATCCCAGATATAATATGGATTAATGGATGAAATCTTCATGTATTTATGCATAAAAATTAATTGGTTTTTGTCAAATTGGTTCGAAAACTTTGTATATCACCTATTTTATAATTAATTAAGTTCATAGCTTAGATTTTTTAAAATTTGCAATTACAAAATTCTCTAATTTTAAATTTAAAAGTAGATATTCTAACATTAAAAAATATTTGTTAAAATAATCCATATCTTATGTAAAAAAAACTATAGATTACAAAGTTAAAAAAAAAAATTAAATGTAATTTTGTAAAATATTCAAAATATGAAATATTTATCCTCTACTAATTTATAATCCGTAAAATTTAAAATGGTTAAAAATGTATTGATGAAGAACAATGTCACGGAATTTTTTAAGCCTCAACTTGTTTAGTAACTCTAAGCTTATATATGAAAAGTATTATAAATTATAATTTTACTCATGTATTTATCAATATGAGTAAGAAGATATATATTAACTAAATTTTGATCGAAATTTGTATCATTGGACTCTTAAGAAAGAACGAATTAAAAAGAAAGAAAAAGATTTTAAAAAGTGAAAAATTAGATAATAGGAATAGTACAATAGGAATATGATATGACCTCGTTACAAATTTATCCAAGATATAATATGGATTAATGGATGAAATCTTCATGTATTTATGCATACAAATTTAATTATTTTCTCAAATTAGTTCGAAAACTTTGCATATCATCTATTTTATAATTAATTAAGTTCATAGCTTAGATTTTTTAAAATTTGCAATTACAAAATTCTCTAATTTTAAATTTAAAAGTAGATATTCTAACATTAAAAAATATTTGTTAATATAACCCATATCTTATCTAAAAAAAACTATAGATTACAAAGTAAAAGGAAAAAAAATTAAATGTAATTTTGTAAAATATTCAAAATATGAAATATTTATTCTCTACTAATTATTTATAATCCAAAAATTTAAAATGGTTAAAAATGTATTGATGAAGAACAATGCCACAAAATTTTATAACCTCAACTTGTTCAGTAAGAAAACTTTTTACCCAAAAGTAATGTACCCCTTCTCTAATTGCTTTCAGAATTTTCTTGATTGCTTCCTCTTTAACTTTTCTCAAAATCATATTTTTAAAATCCTCATACTATTTCAACATTTATATGAATTGGAACAATTTAATTAATTCAAATAATAGAAAAAAATTCTTAGACATTCTTAGTATAATTTGTAAATATACGCATTTCTCAATGAAACAAATTTCTATTATATTTATGAAGAATGGACAATTAGATCATTTCAATGATGAAAATTTTAAATTAAATAAAATAATGCTAATTCACAAGGAGACTATAATTAGTTGGAACTTGGAAGCCATATATATTAACAAATAATTGATACATATACTAAATCAAAAAATGGATCAAGTCGCATGTTCTTTCCTCATTAGGAATCAAATAATTAATCCAAATTCATTGAGATAATCTTTTTTGGCTTGTACTTCAAGAGGATCAGTGACAAGTCCAATCAACTTTAAAATCTCTTGTTTTTTTCTTCACATGTGTGTTTCACGAGGCAAGGACCTAGTTATCCTTCAATAGTTATTCCTTTGTTTCAAAAGGAGCCAGAATCACCTCTTTTTTCGATCATGTTCATTTGATACATTTTCTACACACATAAAATTCATAATAAGCCCAAAACACTCAAAATAATAATCTAACAATACAATTATGCATAGAATATAAAGCAATAGGTTATTATTTGCCAATAACGTTGTATAAATATACACTTTTAGCCGAATACCACTCCACAATTTGGCATCTGTAGTTAGAGATAGTCTAAAAAAGAAAGAGAGATCAAGGAGCCTAGTAGCTGATTAAATGTACCTTTAAGCCTTGGAAGGAATTTAATTAGTTGTAGAGAGAATATGCTTAGGAAAAATAGTGAGGATTAACAGAGTTTAAATAGCTATTAAAAATTAAATAAAATCATTAATGTTGCAATTACTGAAAAAATTAAACTTTTCTAATTAGTGCTAATTTGTAGATAATCAGTTATGTGGATTAGGAAAACGTCCTAAATTTAATTGGAGAAATTACCACGTGTTATAATTATACTAAATGCACCACTATGTTCTTAGCCGTTACATAATTTATTTTGATAGTAAAAGTAAATGTAAAAATGCTAATAGTAAGGAAAGAGAGTAACTGTTAATAATAAGGACAGAGTAAATGTTTAAAAAGTTTTTTTGAACAAAAAATGAAAGAATTTTTTTTAAGAAAATAAATAAATAGTAATAGAGGCCAATGAAGTATGCCACATCAGCTCTTTTTTTTTCCAGCTTTATAAATATATATTGATATGTATAAATTTTTCTAATAATCTTATATGTTCATCTTGTGTTTTGGAATATAGTAATATATCATTAATATATAATACACAATTTTCTAGTTGTTTAAAATAGTTATCCATAAAGTGTTGATATCTACCTGGAACATTTTTATATCCAAATGGTAATACATTTCATTCATAAAATCTTTGTGGTACTGTAAATGCTATAAGTTTTTTAGATTCCTCTTCTAACTTTAAGTGGTAAAATCTTGATTTTCAGTCAAATTTACTAAAATAATTATATCCTTGTATTTGTCTTATTTTTAATATTTTATTTGGTATTGGGTAGTTATATGTTTTTGTTTTTGCATTTAAATTTCTATAATCAATAACCATTCTACTTTTTCCTCTTTTTTGTTCACTATGTTTATTTACTATAAATGTTGGGCGTGTATGCTTGCTATTGCTTTCTTGTATGTACCCTTTTTCTAGTAATTCGCTTATATGTATCTTAAATTCTGTTAAATCATTAAAATTATATTTTAATGATTTTTGGATTATTATACTATTATTATCAATTAGCTCAATTTTTATTTTTGTTTTATGTTTTTCTCATCCTTGTAAATGATCTTCACTATATAATAATTCTAACTTATCTTGGATTATTTTATTTTATCTATAGAGAATATAATTAATTCTATCTTAGGGTCTTCTCTTTTATATTTTCTAATTTTTGTGTAATATTTTCACTTCCTTTTATCCATTCTGTTGTTTTTCGTTTTTTGTTATTTACTCTTTTTGCTCCTATTTTTTGTTTACACTGTGTTGTGAACCACCAGTGTGTTTTTGTTATTATATGTGGGTATAGTTTTTCTAAAAATGGCATTCCTAATAACATATCGTTTGTAGTCAATTCAAAGTTATATATTTCCTCTATAGTTAATATCTTATCCCATATTTGTATTTTTATATTTTTTGCCTTATATGTGATCATGCTTCCTTCATTATTAAATCATGTTACTACTATCGGTGTTTTTAATTTTTCCCATTTATCTTCTGGTAAACAATTGTATTTACATATATTAGTTTTTGCTCCCGTATCTATCATTGGTGTATAATATCTGTTGTAATATCCCTCTATTATTATCTTTGCNCAATCTTAATAACACCACCGTGGTAAAATCTCAAAGTAATTAATTCAAAAGACATTTTAACCTGAAAATAATGTTATCAGTTAACCCTCAACAACAACGACAAAACATATACAACAACAAAATTCATACAACAACAACGGGGAATCATGTGAATGAAAGACGACATACAGTAAACTTGAAAAAAAATAAAGATGAAATAACCCTAAGCTAAAAAGTATGAACTATGAAGTAACCCTAGAAATGTTTGACTGACCTTTCAGATATGGAGACGACAACAAATTATGAACGATGAACGCCTCGATTGTACCCACCAAACCCTAGTAACCACCGATTTGCTTCCACCAAACGATAAACGCCTCGATCGACAATGTTCTTCAAATATAACTACAAGGATGCTTCAAAAACACCACAAAATCGAAGAAATCTTTAGCTAAAATTAGGATTTACAGATGAATTTTTTCGATTAGGTTTTGGCGTTCTTAGAGAAAGGAAACGGGTGGGTGAAATAAATGGACTAGGGTAAAATAAAATGGATTTGGGTGAAAAGAATCGGGTTTGGGTGAAAAAAAATGGGTTTGGGTCAAATGAATCGGATTGGGGTCTTTTATTACGTGGCTTAACTAGGAGGCGAGTGGCTTTCACTCTAGGCATAATGTCCTGGGTTGGGTGACGGAAGGGGGAAATAAATATACTTTTATGTACTTAAGGTGTGTAATAGGTCACCCAATTAGTTAAAGTGTGTAAATGACTTTTGGGTATACGTTTAGGGGGCAATTTATGCCTTTTGCCTTTAATATTAAGGGGAGACTTTTATCATATCATCACACACACACACATATATATAAACTACCGATTATACCCTTTAGTGAACAACAATAATTTTTAAATGAACTTTGTGAAATGAAGAGAAAGTGAAGAGATACGTGTCAATACCAAAAAGAAAGTTCAAATATACACTTCTGACATGTCTAGCATTCTCTCTCATTTGCATTAAATGTGTTTCGATTTTTAATTTTCTTAGTTTCTCATTCTCTCCCATAAATCATTCTTCAATTTCCTTTTTTAATTTAGTGGCTTATCCAATTATGTCTCTTTCTTGAAGAGCAAAGCTTATCTTAGTGAAGATTAGCAATGTTTAAATTTTTCAACAATTACAAGTTGGTTTATTTATTTATTTCAACAATTACATGTTGATTTATTGATTTTTGTATTCTTCTATATTCTAGATTATTTCTTTTATATTCTTCTTTATTTTTAATTACTCATGATTTCCTAGTCTACGTAGCCTCCAAAAATGATTAAAGAATGTGCGGTCAACATGTCAACATCAACTCTTTTTTGACATATCAAAGAATGTGCTATATGGGCGCACACAAATGCTATAATGCCTCATCTGACAGAGAAAAATAAAAAGGTAAGGGTTCAATTCTGTTTATTAATGCTTGATCCGAATACTTTTTATTCGAATCCAAAATTTTCAAATATGTTTAATTATGTTCACATAGATGAAAAGTTATTTTTTCTATCCAAAAAATGTGAAAGGTACTATCTCCTCCCAGAAGAACAAGAGTCTAACCTATAGAGACCATGTAAAAGTAAGAACTTCATCACCATAGTTATGTTAATGGCTACTGTTGCATGTCCTAGATTTGATCTAAATAGAGCTGAATTGTTCTCGAAAAAAAATAGGTATCTTTCCTTTTGCGGTCAAGGAGGCAGCCTAGTGGAATAGCAAAAATTGAGCTGCGGAAACTTTGAAAATAAAACCTATTTTATCTGTGACTAAAGATATCACGAGGGTTTGCTTTGTCACGATCCGAGCCTACACCCTGGACGTGACCAACACTCGAGAACCATTGTTGGTCCCCAAGCGAACCCTCATCCTGACTGACTACAAGCGGATGACTAACTCAAGCATACATAAGCATCAAATTGAAAGAAATGTTTGAAACAGTTTATTGAATCGCAAAACTAACTAAATATAATGAGTATGAAACATAAGTTTTAAATAAAACATCTGAAACTGAAAGACTCTCCAAAATTGTTTATCTATGAAGCCTCTACTATACAAAGATGAGTGTCGGAACAAGACCCACGACTCCTCAAGAGAACTACTACTAACAACTCATAAAACTGGAGTCCTCCGAAAGCAAAGAGGTCTTACTCAAAAGCTGGCGAGTAGACGAAGTGATGTCAACGAACTCTTGTTGAGGATCCTAACAACCTGTATCTGCATCATTAAAAGATATAAGTCGAATGACATCAGTATATTGAATGTACAAGTATGTAATATAGTTAAATAACAAATAACTGAACTGAATGACTAAAATAGATAAAAATATAAGCTCAATTAAATATAAAGAATTAAAGGAATGAAATCATTTAAAACTTTACAAAAATTACTTATTCATCTCTGAACTCAACATATCAAGTGATATAATAAAAAAATACACTTTCAACTATATTGGGAGATTCTCTAACCGGCAACCATCACTATGAGCTAAGTGATGATGCAAAATCTAATCCAAGCTGCCAGAACTGTTCTATATCATGTCGGGATGTAGAGCACCTTAACTAAGTGGATCCACTAAGCAATAAGGATTCACCTAAAAAGTATGATCTTATATCCATGTGGGCAAGACATGGTTTATGGGGGTTGTGAGTCATCTGAACTCTCCCCCATATCAGTGCTCAATACTACTCCCAATAATATATATTGCTGCTCAGATGTATAAAAATATTACTTTTTCTCTGGTTTGAGATAATTGCTCAAACTAATCTCTTAAAAGAGGTAACTGATATGAACTGTCTCTGAAACTCATACTTCATTTAGAAAATGAGGTTTCTCTTTGCTTAATGTAAAAATACATTATGGGTTGAGATAATTAGTCAAAAAGAGGCCTCTCTAAGAGGTAACTGCTCTATACTTAATCTTTTCTAAAACAGTTTTAACTTTTCTCAAAAAGTCTACTCTTTTTCTTCATGTAAAAATTAAACCTTTGGGAAAATACTTAGTTCCTTTATACTCTTTCTCAAACTGTTCTTTACTTCCTCAAAACTCAGTGTCACGCCCCGAGCCTACACCCTGGGAGGGATTGGCACTCGAGAACCATTGTTGGCCCCAAGCAAACCCTTGGCATGGCTTACTTACTCAGCGGAGACTTAACTCATGAAGAAAAATACTTTTAAGAGTAAATTGAACTGCTCAATAAACACTTAGAATGTATCAAGATAACATTCACTGGCCAAAAGTGGCAACTCAAGTCTCAACCATTAAAATAGGAAATAGAAACTCAAGAACAAACATCTGACTATCTATGAAGCGTCTAAACAACTGAGATGGATGTCGGGACAAGACCCACGACATCCTAATGAACTAATAATAATACTGAAAGCAATAAAATAAATCCTTCGGAAAGCAAAAAGACTCACCACAAGACTTTGAATGCTCAACTGGATCAACGATGCGCTGGATGATGATCCTGGTTACCAGTGTCTGCGTCATTAAAAGATGCAGGCCAAATGGCATCAGTATATTGAATGTATGAGTATGCGAGGGGAATTCTAAAGCAAGACATAAGCTTGAAAGGAACTGAAGAACTTACCTAGTTCAACTCAACTCAACTTAACTGAACTCATTTCAATATAAAGCAATAATGTAAATGCAATATAAAGAAAAACTTTTAAAACATGGATCTCAACTCTGTGTATTTAAGAATATAATAGTAACTCTGATGTGTATGCAAAGATACAATAAAACTCTGAGATGTATATAAAATACAAATAAACTGTGTATATAAGAATACAATTACTTTTGTGGGAGTTTCTCTAACCAACAACCATCATGTAAGAGCTATTGTGATGATACAGCATTTTGTCTCACACTGCCAGGGCAGTTCTATACCTTCCCGAGGGTATAGAACCTGAACTATTAAGTGGATCTACTAGTCTATGCTAAAAAGCACAAAAGGAATCATCTAAAGAGTATGACCCTTTTTCTACCATGGTTTATGGGGGGATGTGAGTTGTCTGAACTCTCCCCTTATCGGTGCTCAATACTACTCCCAAAAAATGAAAATAGCTCTTATGTTTAAAAACATACTTCTTTCTGTGATTTGAGATAATTACTCAAAACTTAGTTCAAAGGCTATCTTGGAAATCAAAGTTTCCTCTCTTGCTTAATTGTGAAAGCATTTACTCTTTTCTGAAAAGAAAAAAAAAACCAGTTCAAACGCTCTCTGGAAATCAAGGTTTCCTTTCTTGTTTAAATGTGAAAATATTTTAAACTCTTTGGGAATACATAGTCCCCATATACTATTTGAAGAAATGAGCTTCAATCTTTACTTTTTACTCTTTACTCAACTTGAACTTTAAGTCTTAAAACAAAGTTAAAACATTTGGAAAAGACTTTAGGAAAACTCTAAGAACTTCTCTTGAGTTGACTCTTACTTCTCTTGACTTTGATCTTAACTTTCCTTGAATTGGATTATGAATTCAAGGTTTATGATATCATGTTTATGGATGATTTCATGATGTTTATACATACCTTAGAGAGTTGGAATCAACTAGAAAACATAGGTACGTTGCTAAGGAACTAGTACGGAAAGAAGGGGGAAAATGGGATGAACTGGCGTCCCTGGCGCTCTGAGAAGCGCGGGGTGCCAGAAGGGAAACTTCAGAAGGTGGGGTGGGGTGCGATGGCTGGCATGGAGCCCCAGGGCCCAAGCTTCAGAGTTCCCTTCTTAGGGCTCCTAGAGGGGCGACCCCCCAAGCCCCTGCCCAGGTGCACTCTCACTTTTCTCTTTTGTTATTCATCTCTAAACCCCTTATTTCAACTTAGTTCTTTCCCCAAACGCTTAGAATCAATTATACCCCAAATATATACAAGAATCAACTCAAAATTCACAACCAAATACATGAAATGAACTCAAGAAACTTCAACAACACAAACCCACAAGAATTCAAACGAATTTCATAAAAAACTCATAGGATTTACTTTCAAATCAAATATACTTCGTTGAATTGAATCATGATTGGCGCGTGGGTAAAATAACCCAATGTTATGTGATATCACATACCTCGTAGGGTTGAATCCTTGGCGAAATCCACAATTAAACTCAAACGATCTTGACGAATCTTGCTCTTTCTCCTCTGTTCTCCTCTTGTTTTCTCTTCTCTCAAAACCCTAATTCTTTTCCCAAAAGCATAAATTGAATTCTCTCAGTTTAGACCCCAATTAATTACCAAAAAACAAAATTAAGTCATGGGGTATAGAAAAGACCATAATGCCCTTCTAAAACCCGGATTAGACTTTCCTTAATTGAACAACCCAACTTCAAATGGGCATATCTCGCTCATATGAACTCGAAATCGCGCAAACTCGGCAGAGTTGGAAATATTATGATATTTCCTACAATATCTGTAAACACACTTAACTCATCCTGAGCTATGAGTTATGTTTGTTTGAAGTTGACCAAAAACTCAGACTTAACATAACTTACCAAATTATTCTTTCCAAAAACAACTCTTTCTAATTCTAGTTCTTTCTAGTTGTGGGGTATTACAATATCTCCCCCTTGGAAACATTCGTCCTCGAATGAAATGACTCTTAATAGGCTAAGGGTGTAATATGTAACATTCAGCTCAAACACCCAACAAGCAATTCAATTTCAACATGCTAACTTATAAATGAAAGAGTACTAAGAAGAGAATTAGTACCTTGGTCTGGAACTTCTTCGATATCAAAGAGATGTGGATATCTCTTCTTCATATCTTCCTCAGCTTCCTAAGTAGCTTCCTCAACAAATTGGTTCCTCCAAAGGACTTTGGTTGATGCTACTTCCTTAGTGCTCAACTTGTGAACTTGGCAATCTAGAATCTGGACCGGAATCTCTTCATAAGATAAGCTATTCTTGATCCCAATATCTTCAGTTGGTATGATCAATGAAGGATCGCCCATGCACTTCTTCAACATGGAGTCAACATGGAGATGTGAAAAACCGAATGAACCGCGGCTAACTCTTGTGGTAGCTCCAACTCATAAGCTACATTACCTACCCTTTTCGATATTCTGTAAGGGCCAATATACCGGGGACTAAGTTTCCCCTTCTTACCAAATCTCATAACCCCTTTCATAAACTTTCAAGTACACCCAATCATCTACTTCAAACTCTAACTCCCTTCTCCTAACATCAATGTAGGATTTCTAACAACTCTGCACCGTTTTCAACCTCTCCTGAATCACTTTCACTTTTTCCATAGCTTGATGGACTAAATCGGGTCCTATCAACCCTGCTTCACCAACTTCAAACCATCCAATAGGAGATCTGCACCTTCTCCCATAAAGAACTTCATAAGGAGCCATTTGGATGCTATTGTTGTATGCAAATTCAATAAGAGGTATGTTATCATCCCAATTACCATTGAAATAAATCACACAAGCCCTCAACATATCCTCTAAGGTATGAATGGTGCGCTCTGCTTGACCATCTGTCTGAGGGTGAAAAGCAGTACTTAAGTTCACCTTTGACCCCAAACCTTTTTGGAATGACTTCCAAAACTGTGCAGTAAATTGCGCACCTCTATCTGAAATAATGGAGACCGGAACCCCATGAAATCTTACCACTTCTTGAATATACAACTTGGCATAGTCCTCTGCTGAATGTGTAGTCTTTACCGATAAAAAGTGGGCTGATTTTGCCATTCTATCGACAATCACCCAAATAGAATCATGTTGCCTGTGAGACCTTGGTAAGCCTGTGATGAAGTCCATATTAATCATCTCCCACTTCCATTATGGAATTTCTATATTCTGAACCATACCACCCGGCCTTTGGTGCTCTACTTTAACTTGTTGGCAATTCAGACACTTAGCCACAAACTCTGCAATGCCCTTCTTCATACTACTCCACCAATATACTTCTCTCAAGTCATGATACATCTTTGTGGAACCCGGATGAATGGAATATCTGGAGCTATGAGCTTCCTTCATGATCCTCTCTTGGAGTTCATCGACCCTTTGGTACACACAATCTGCCTTGATACCTCAATACACCATTGTTCAAAAGCCATAACTTTCTTCTTATGAACATTTTCCTTCAATTCAATTAAAATTGGGTCTTGGTCTTGTTTCTCTTTAACTTCAGACACTAAAGATGATTCAGCCCCATGCATCACCACTACTCCTCCTTATGTGGAATCCATTAGTCGGACTCCTAAGCGTGCAAGTCTATGCACATCTCTTGCTAGTTGTTTCTCTTTCTCGAAATGCGAAGTACTACCCATAGACAACCTTCTCAAGGCATCAGCAACAACTTTAGCCTTACCTAGGTGATAAAGAATACTTATGTCATAATCCTTGAGTAATTCTAACCACCTATTTTGTCTGATATTAAGCTCTTTCAAAGTAAACACATACTGAAGAATCTTTGTGATCGGTGAACACATCCACATGCACATCATAAAGATAATGGCACCATATTTTCAAAGTAAAAACTATGGCAGCCAATTCTAGATCATGGATTGGGTAGTTCCTCTCATGAACTTTCAACTGTCTGGAGGCATAAGCTATAACTTTATGATTCTGCATTAATACATAACCCAAACCAACTCTAGACGCATCGCGATAGACAACAAAGTCTTGTGTACCTTCTGGTAAGGTCAAAATTGGGATAGTAGTCAGCCTCTTTTTCAATTCATAAAAGCTTTTCTCACAAGCTTCAGACCGTTGAAACTTCACTGTCTTCTGAGTTAACTTGATAGATGAGAAACCCTCTACAAACCTTCTATAATAGCCAACCAAACCCAAGAAGCTCCTAATATCAGTTGGAGGTGTGGATCTAGGCCAATTCTACACTGCCTCAATTTTCTGAGTATCAACTTTAATTCCCTCTCCAAACACAATGTGGCCTAAGAATGCCACAGACTATAGCCAAAACTCACACTTAGAGAACTTGGCATACAACTCTCTATCCTTTAGAGTTTAGAGAACTATTCTGAGATGACTAGCATGATCTTCCTCATTCCTTGAATAGATTAGTATGTCATCAATGAAGACGATAACAAACATATCTAAATAAGGCTTGAATGTTCTATTCATAAGGTCTATGAATGTTGCAGGCGCATTGGTCAAACCAAAAGACATAACTAGAAACTCATAATGACCATAACAAGTCCTGAAGGTTGTTTTTGGAATATCACATTCCCTTACTCTTAACTGATGGTAGCCAGATATGAGGTCTATCTTAGAGAAACAGGTAGTACCCTGAAGTTGATCGAAAAGATCATCAATTCTCGAAAGAGGATACTTCTTCTTAATGGTAACCTTGTCCAACTAACGGTAATCTCTACACATCCTAAGGGAACCATCCTTCTTCCTCACAAATAAGACCGGAGTGCCCCAAGGTGATACACTTGATAGAATGAAACCCTTATCAAGATCTTTCAACTGCTCTTTTAGCTCTTTCAACTCTACTGGTGCCATTCTATATGGCGGAATAGATATACGACGAGTATCTGAAAGAAGGTCTATACCGAAGTCTATTTCTCTCTTAAGAGGGACTCCAGTAAGATCATCTGGAAAGACTTCTGGAAACTCTTTTACTACTGGAACTGATTGAATAGGAAGTATCTCAACACTAGAGTTATTAACTCAGACTAAGTGATAGACACACCCCTTGGAAACTAACTTTGTTGCCTTAAGGTACGAAATAAAACAACCCTTAGGCACTGCTGAACTGCTTTTCCACTCTAAGACTGGCTCATTTGGAAACTGGAGCTTGACAACTTTAGTTCTACAATCAACTGAGGCATAACAGGTGCTCTTGTGATTGACGAAAATGGGACAATCACGACAAACTCTCTCTGCTAGAATAGACTCACCAACAAGTGTACAAACACTGAAGGGTTCACAAAATTGCTCAAGAATAACATAGAAATTCATAGCAACATACGGATTTACAAAGGATAAACTCGAAACATTAAAGTTAAAGACTTGGATCATACCAGTGACAACATTTGGCGAGCCCTCTTTCTCTTGGCAACTCGTAATAGCATATAGGCAATTTACTCCTCCACTAGTATCGGAAGTAGCTCCTCTAAGTGTAGTCCTGTCTGGTGGAGCAACTGAAGAAGACTGGGCTCTATTGCCCCCATTACAGTTACCTTGCTTGTTCTTTGGACATTCTCGCATGAAATGACCATTCTGGCTACACTTGAAATAACAGTAGAGCCCTCACGACAAGTACCTGAGTGGTTCCTACCACACTTAGTGCAGGCAAGAGGCTTAACACCCCCTGGTGCCATACTACCCTGAGAATATGCAGGTTTAGCTCTGAAATTCTGACTATTGTACTCACTTTTGCTCTTTGGTTCACGTGCACTAGCAGATGATGGAGCAGGTCCCTTCTGTTTCTGTTGGAAGGATGACCGGTTGGCATTATTCTTCTACTGCTCAAACTTATTCCCTGTCTTAGCTCTCTTATTCTTAAACTCTTTTCTATCCCTCAGCTTCTCTTCCTCAACCTATTGCAAATAGACCATCAACCTTGCTATATCCATGTCACCTATTAGCATAGTTGCCTTACTTTCCTTATTTGACAGACGAGGCAACCCAACAACGAATAAACTCATCCTGCTCTTTTCTTCTCTTAGCTCACGGGGAAAGAAACGCCCCATGAAAGCACTTTAAAAAATAGTCCAACTCACAATCGGTTACGTACAAGCACGCGTTAAAAAGAAATTGTATAGAGATAAACTCTATCGCACGAAATGAGTATGAAGAAAGTAAGATAGTTCCTAAAATATTGCAGCCTCTTAATATAGATATGGACGGCTTCATAGACTCCTTAGGACTCTTGAACTCTGTGCTCTGATACTAAGATTATCACTCCCCAAGCCTACACCCTGGGCGGGACTGGCACTAGAAAACCATTGTTGGCCCCAAGCAAACCCTTGGTTTAACTTACTTACTCAGCGGAAAACTGAACTCATGAAGAAAAATACTTCTAAGAGTAAACTAAATTGCTCAATAAACACTTAGAATGTATCAAGATAACATTCATTGGCCAAAAGTGGCAACTCAAGTATCAACCATTAAAACAAGAAATAGAAACTCAAGAACAAACATATGACTGTCTATGAACAAACATATGACTGTTTGGAAAAATATCTAGCTCAAAAGCTCTTTGGAAATCAAGGTTTTATTTCTTGTTTAAATGTGAAAACATTGTAAACTCTTGGGGAATAAATAGTCCCTTTATACTCTTTGAAGAAATGAACTTCAATCTTTATTCTTTACTCTTTACTCAACTTGAACTTTAAGTCTTAAAACAAAGTTAAAATATTTGAAAAAGACTTTTGGAAAACTCTAAGAACTTCTCTTGACTTGACTCTTATTTCTTTTGACTTTGATCTTAACTTTCTTTGAATTGGATTATGGATTCAAGGTTCATGATCTCATGTTTATGGATGATTTCATGATGTTTAGACGTACCTTAGATTATTGGAATCAACTAGAAAACATAGGTATGTTGCTAAGTAACTAGTACGGAAAGAAGGGGGAATATGGGATAAACTAGCGTCCCTGGCGCTATGAGAGGCACGGGGAGCCAGAAGGGAAACTTCAAAAGTTGGGGTGGGGCGCACTGGCTGGCGCGGCACCTCAAGGACCAAACTTCAGAGTCCCTTTCTTGGGGCTCTGAGAGGGGCAACTCCCCAGGCCCCAGGTGCACTCCGACTTTTCTCCTTCGTTTTCAACTCTAAACCCCCTATTTCAACTTACTTCTTTCCCCAAACACTTAGAATCGATTATAACCTCAATATATACAAGATTCAAATCGAAATTCACACCCAAATACATGAAACAAACTCAAGAAACTTCAACAACATAAACCCACAAGAATTCAAACGAATTTTATCAAAAACTCATAGGATTTACTTTCAAATCAAATATACTTCGCTGAATTGAATCATGATTGGTGCGTGGGTGAACTTACCCAATGCTATGGGATCTCACATACCTCATAGGATGAATCCTTGGCGAAATCCACAATCAAACTCGAACGATCTTGACAAATCTTACTCCTTCTCCTCTTATTTTCTCTTCTCTCAAAACCCTAATTCTTTTGCCAAAAGCGTAAACTGAATTCTATCAGTTTAGACACCACTTAATTACCAAAAAACGAATTAAGTCATGGGGTATGGAAAAGACCATATTGCCCTTCTAAAACCTGGATTAGACTTTCCTTAATTGAACAGCCCAACTTCAAATGGGCATATCTCACTCATACGAACTCAAAATCGTGCAAACTCAGCGGCGTTGGAAAGATTATTCCAAGATATTTCCTATGATATTTGGAAGTACACCTAACTCATCCTCATATAGGAGTTATGGTCATTTGAAGTTGACCAAAAACTCAAACTTAACATAACTTATCAAATTTTCTAGATTTTTATTCTTTCCAAAAACAACTCTTTCTAATTCTAGTTCTTTCTAGTTATGAGGTGTTACATCTAGTTTAAACAATAACGTTTGTTTAACAGATCCTTGATTCAAATTCGCTAAATACTAAAAATGGTTTCATGCTGAAAAATAGTCATGAACAATCAACTCAATAATCACAATTCATATTGTATGAGAATTCAATTATTTGAAATAGGAATTCAAAATCAACAACTCGAGAACTCAGAAACTCAGTATCAACTCATCTCAAGAATACTGAAATCTAAGGATAGAACCCTAGATTACTCTTTTATTGATTTGAAAGTAGACGTAGGGCGTGAGGACGAACTAGTCCAAAACTATGATAGCCTTACATATGTCATGCTCCGAGCATACACCCTGGGCGGGACTGGTACTCGAGAACCATTGATGGCCCAAAGAGAACCCTTAGCCTAACTTACTTATTCATCGGAAGACTTACTCATGATATAAATACTTTAAAAAGGTAAACTGAACCGCTCAATAATAAACTTAGAATGTATTAAAATAGCATTCACTGGCCAAAGTGGTAACTCAAGTCTCAACCATCAAATCAGGAAATAGAAAAACTCAAGAACTAACATCACTAACTGTTTATGAAGCCTCTAAACAACTGAGATGGACGTCGGGATAAGACCCACAACATCCTAAAGAACTAAACATACCGAAAGCGACAAAAAAGAGGATCCTCCGGAAGCAAGGAGGCTCACCAACAAATTCTGAAGCTCAACTAGATCAACTATGCACTGGTTGCTGATCCTAGTTACCTGTACCTACATCATTAAAAGATGCAGGCTAAATGTCATTACATTAAATGTACAAGTATGAGAGCAGAACTCTAAAACATGACATAATCTTGAAAGGAACTGAAGAACAAACCTGGTCTCAACTTAACTCAACTGAACTGAACTCATTTCAATATAAAGCAGTATAAACAAGTGCAATATAAAGAAAAGCTTTTTAAAACATTGATAACAACTCTGTATATTTAGAAATACAATAGTAACTCTGTATGTATGCAAGGATACAATGTAACTCTGAAATGTATATAAAAATACAAAATAATACTATTGTGGGAGTTTGTCTAACCGACAATATTGTAATGATACAACGTTTTGCCTCACGCTGCCAGGGCCGTTCTATACCTTGCCGAGGGCATAGAAACTGACTACTAAGTGGATCCACTAGTCTATGCTAAAAATAACTAAGGAATCATCTAAAAAGTATGACCTTTTTTTTTTTTAGTACTAAGATTCTAATAACGCCTGCTGCCGTCAAAAACCTAATTTGCCTGTTTTCCGGTGGTAATGGCCACTAAGGCTGGTGGCCAACCTCCCATGGAGGCTGGTCAACATGCTTTACTTCCAAAACCTTATATCTCATATGCGGAAACCCTGAAACCAATAACAATCAGTGTCAAATCATTGCACGTGAAGCCAATATCATATCTACATGGGGAGCCAAGAGTAATGTGGGAACAGGAGGAGATCGATCAGATGATTGTTAATGAAAATTTGGAATACGCAGTAGTGGGTAAATTTTCATATGGTTGGTCGGAGATTCAAGAGTTTAGGAAATTGATTCCAAAGCAGTGTGAGCTAAAGGGAGAGTGCAAGATTGGTTTGCTTAGCAACAGGCATATCCTCATTTGAGCATCTTTATTGGAAGATTATGTGCATTTATTATCCAAACCAGCTTTTTATATTACACAGAAAAATTGGTCCTTTCCAATGAGGACATTGAAATGGGATCCTATGTTTGACCCAGAGGAGGAGACGACTACAGCAATTGCATGGATATCTTTTCCATCTCTACCACCAAACTTTTTTGGTAGAGAAACAGTGTTTTCATTGGCAGCAACAGTGGGTAAACCTTTACAGGTTGATATGGCGACAAGAAACCAAACAAGACCTAGTTGCGCTAGAGTCAAAGTGGAGGTGGATTTGCTTGGAGAATTCCCTAAGAGAATTAATATATGCATGAAGAAGACCAATGGGGAAGTCATGGAGAAGTGGGTGAGAATAAAGTACGATTACGTTCCAAAATATTGTAAGACATGCATGTTACAAGGACATGATGAGCAACAATGTTTTGTGGAACATCCGGAACTATATCCAAAAAAGGAGAAGAAGAACGTGGAGGCAGATGACAAAGAAGAAAGGGGAAAAACACAAAAGACGAATGAGGCAAATCAGGATAAAGAAAAAGATAATTTGGAAAAAAGGATTGCAATCCAACAAAAGGAAAAGACGAACAAATTTGAAGAATCTAAATTCAAAAGGGGAGGCTGGAGGAAGCAGCCAGAGAAAGTCTGGGCCAAGGTGGATATTCCTACGGGGAATAAATTTGGGGCTTCGGAGAATGATGCAACAGAAGGTGAAGCGACAAAGTGTTCTAAAAGAATAGAAGATCAAGCTTTTGACAAGCTGATCACTCAAGTAACAAAAGAAACATGCAAAGAGTGGGTTGAGGGTTCCTTTGGAATACAAGATAAAGAGGCATCACCAGAGGAACAAAACAGTCACACCAACAAACATGTTGAAAAATCTGTACATACACCTGTAAAGAATGGGGAACTTGTGGAAGTCTCCAGCAATATGAGAGTGCATAGTCCTATCACGGATGACAGAGCTAATCTGCATGGGAGTGAACTGAAGGAACAACAAATAGATACTTGTGTAGCAAAAAGTGATAAAGCGATAAGGGAGAAAGAAGCAGAAACACAGCTAAAAGAAGCTCCCGAATTAATCAATGAAACAGATGGAGAGATCCAACATAGAAAGGAAACAGAAGAAGATGATTACATGGATTATAATATCCAGCAAATTAGTAAAGCTGGGGGTTTATCTCCAAGGCACACGAACAGTTTGAAAGCAAAAAGAGGACGACCCACCATTCCTCTTAAAGTCAAAACAAGGAGTAGTAAGGACAGATACTCAAATAGTGATCAATGATTGAAAAGGTCACCTTCTGGAACATTAGATCCGTCAACACCCAAAATGCTTTTGGGAGACTAATGGATCTAAATAGAAGACATCATTATTCATTTGTAGCTTTAATGGAACCTTTTCAGGATCCATCAAAGTTAGACCAATACAAAAGGAAATTAGGATTCAATAATGCAGTGGCAAATTGTTTCGGTAAAATTTGGATTTTCTGGAAGGATGACTGGAAGGGCACTTTGCTTATTGATTCAATACAACACATATCTATGAAATTCTGCAAGAACAACAAGTCTTTCATTATTTCATCAGTATATGCTAGATGTAATGCATTTGATTGATTGGAACTATGGGAGGATTTAGAAGGTATTGCTGTTGATTGTCAATTTCCTTGGATGATTAGAGGTGACTTTAATGTTGTACTTAATGAGGACGGAAAATTTGGAGGTTTAGATTTCACTCAACAGGAAGCTACTTATTTTGCTCACTGTATTAGCAATTGTGCGTTATCTGAGGTGAAGTTTTCTGGGAGTAAATATATGTGGTGGAATGGACGAATAGAAGAAGCTTGTATATTCAAGAGATTGGACAGAATTTTAGTGAATGCCTTATTCACAGAGGAATTTCCAGCCAGTGAAGTTCATCATTTAATTAGACAGGGTTCTGATCATGCCCCTCTTCATGTGAATTGTGATACAAAAGAGGAACCTGTTGTTAAACCATTTCGATTTCAGAATTTTTGGACTAAACACCATCAATTCAAGGAAATTGTCCAACAACACTGGAAGATTGATTTTGTAGGTAGCCCTTTTTTGGAAGTTCATGTGAAACTAAAAAGGGTAAAGAGAGCATTAGCTGAATGGAGTAAGGATGTCTTTGGTAACATTTTTCATCAAATTGCCACCATTGAGGATGTGATCAAGGTTAAGAAAGCTCAAGTGGAGATTCTCAGAACATCTGATAGTAGGGCAGAACTGAGCAAAATGGAGGCAGAATTGAGAAAATATCTCAAGATTGAAGAAGCGTACTGGAAGCAAAAGGCGGAAATGGAATGGTTTGTTGATGGGGATAGAAACACTAAATTTTTCCATTCTTATGTTAAAGGAAGAAGGAAAAACTTACATTTGTCAAAGATATGTAATGAACATGGAGAGATGGTACAGACAAACCAGCAAATAGGGGAAGCAGCAGTTCAGTTCTTTTATGAGCAGTTTAAGGCAGAAGAGACATCGCAGGATTACACCTTGCTAAGACATATCCCCAAATTGATCACTGATGCAGAAAATGAAAAGATGATAAAACTACCAACTCAAGAGGAAACAAAAAGAGTGGTGTTTGAGCTAAATGGAGATAGTGTGAGTGGGCCAGATGGCTTTTCAAGGCTGTTTTTCAATCTTGTTGGGAAATTATAGGGGTTGATATTACCAGATTAGTTATTGCTTTTTTTTGTGGGCAAACACTGCCAAATTTTATTACTCATACTAATCTGATATTATTACCCAAGAAGGAGGATGTTAATAATTTTTCGGACCTAAGGCCAATTAGTCTAAGCTCTTTTATCAACAAGATTATATCAAGAATGGTGCATGATAGGATAGTAGAGGTGATGTCTAAGATTATTTCTCCTACACAATCGAGATTTATCAAGGGTAGGAGTATAACTGAAAATGTGTTATTGGCACAAGAAATAATCAGGGATATTAACCGGAGGAATCAGCACATTAATGTGGTGGTAAAGTTAGACATGACTAAGGCATATGATAGAGTGTCATGGATCTTCCTAACAAAGGTGTTGCGAAAGTTTGGTTTCTCGGAGGTAATTATAGACATGGTATGGAGACTCATCTCTAATAATTGGTATTCAGTTCTCATTAATGGCCAACCTTATGGGTTCTTTCAGTCTTCTAGAGGTCTTAAACAAGGAGATCCTCTATCCGCAACATTATTTATCATTGCAGCAGAAGTCCTAGCTAGAGGTTTAAACAGCTTGCATGATGATAGAGATTACAAAGGATATGGCATGCCAAAATGGAGTCCAGCAATAAACCATCTATCATATGCAGATGACACCATATTATTTTGCTCAGGTGAAAGAACATCAGTGATCAAGATGATGAAAGTGCTTAGGGAATATGAAAAAGTTTCAGGTCAAATGGTCAATAAGGCTAAGAGTTCTTTCTATCTTCATGACAAGACCCCTTTAATTGTGGCAATCAGAATGAGAAAACTAACTGGAATAAGACAAGGAAATTTTCCTTTCACTTATTTGGGGTGCCCTGTCTTTTATGGAATAAAGGTCAACATTTACTTTGAAGAGTTGGTTAGAAAGGTGGCAAGAAGAATTTTGTCATGGCAGAATAGACTTTTATCCTTTGGAGGTAAATATATTCTTATTAGTCATGTTCTTCAATCATTACCAGTCAATCTTTTATCTGCTATGAATCCCCCCAAGAAGGTGATTGAACAGTTGCATCAAATTTTTGCAAAATTCTTTTGGGGAAGTAATGGCAGTCTTAAAGGAAAAGAGTGGGTAGTTTGGAATGAAATGTGTTTTCCTAAAGCAGAAGGAGGCTTGGGTTTTCGATCTCTACATGATGTTAATAATGCTCTGTTTGCTAAATTATGGTGGAGGTTCAGGGTGTCTACTTATTTATGGAGTAGTTACATGGGCAATAAATATTGTAAAAAGCTACACCCTACCGTGGTTATGAGTTCTGGATCATCTCATGTTTGGAGGAAATTATTGGAAATAAGGGAAGAGGTGGAGCATGATATTTTGTGGCAAACAAAAGCAGGGAATTCGAGCTTCTGGTTTGACAATTGGACAAAAAAAAAGGGCTTTATTTTTCACAGAAGGAGAAAATGCGAGAGATGAGGAAATAGAGGTGAAGGAATTCATTGAGAATGGAAGTTGGAAGATTGAAAAATTGAGAGAAAATCTTTTAGAAGAAATGGTGTTTCACATTGTGAAAAACATCAAACCTAACAATTATGCCCTTAATGATAAGCCATGGTGGATGGGGAATTCAACAGGAGCATTTTTAGTCAAATCATCTTATCACATATTAAGAAATAAAAGGGAATCTAGAGAAGGGATGAGCTACATTCGGATTAAAGGTCTTCCTTTTAAAATTTCTTTCTTCTTGTGGAGAGTATGGAAGAGAAGAATTGCAACTGATGACAATTTGAAGAAGATGAGGATGCATATAGTATCAAAATGTCACTGTTGCGAGAAAGGGGAAGTGGAAACCATGACACACTTATTTCTAACAGCTCCCATAGCTAAAAGGCTATGGCAGTTTTTTGCTTCTTGTGCAGGTTTTACTATTGATGAAACTCAACTACTCTATTTATTCAACAAATGGTGGAAGTATGTGGGGAGTTCAAAGTTGCAGCAAATCATAAAGGCCATACCAGCCATTATCATGTGGGAACTATGGAAAAGGAGAAATTCCAAAAGACACGACAAGGAAGTTTCTTTTAATAAAATGCTTCGTCAATGTCAAATGACAGTTCACCAGATGATAAAGATCAAGTATCCCTGGATCAGGAACATCCCTTTTCAATGGAGTGGGATGTTTGATTTACTTCAAGAATACAGACCCACACTGTATTATCGCATTGTACATTGGACAAGACCAGAAGAGGATTGGATTAAATGTAACACAGATGGTGCGAGCAAAGGAAATCCAGGGATGAGCTCTTATGGTTTTTGTATGAGGGATAACAATGGGGATCTAATATATGCAGAGTCAAAAAGAATTGGTTTTGCCACTAATATGGTGGCAGAATTAACTGGAGTATGGAAGGCTCTGTGATACTGTAAACAACAAGGATATGCTAACATCTTTTTAGAGACTGATTCATTTAGTCTTAAAAATATGATTAGAATGGAGTGGAGAATACCTTGGGAACTAATTGAAAGGATAGAAGAGATACACGAGATGATGAAAATAATTAATATTCAGAAAAGGCACATTTTCAGAGAAGCTAACCAGTTAGCCGACTTCATCACAAATGTAGCAATAGAACAAGAGCTAGAGGGGAAACAACAGTATCAACATTTCAATCAACTACCAAGCAGAGCAAAAAGGATTTTAAACATGGATAAACAACAAATATCATCAATCAGAATAAAGACAAGGAGAATCAACAGTACCAGCGATCACTAACATGGAAAGCATAGAAAAAACTACAGAATCACACAGTTATGATACAATAAAGGTGCAGGTATCCAACTGCGAGTCCTATTTGGTCTCAACTGCGAAAATGGAAAAAATTAATAAGGAGAATAGCTGGAAAAATGAAGAAGAAACAGAGCAATACTCACACAAATCTACGCGGAACCCATGGATCTATCTTCAGCGATGGAGGTACAAGCAGGAAGATGAAGGAGAGGTTGAGCATCTTTTAGGAAACCTATAATCTAGGGTCTTAATTGTGAGCTGCATTTTTGTTTATGTTTTATTTGTATTTTGTGGCTTTATTTAGGAGAACATAAGACTTTTTGTGTTAATAAAATCGGACCAGTGGTCCAAGTTTAACTTTAAAAAAAAAGTATGACCCTTTTCATCCCATGATGGCTACATGGTTTAAGGGGGCTGGGAGTTGTCTGAACTCTCACCCATATTGGTGCTCAATACTACTCCCAAATTATAATAATAATAGCTCTTATGTTTAAAAACATACTTCTTTCTATGGTTTGAGATAATTGATCAAATCTTAGCTCAAAGTCTATCTTGGAAATCAAAGTTTCCTCTCTTGCTTAATTGTGAAAGAATTTATGCTTTACTGAAAACTAGCTCAAAGGCTCTTTTGGAATCTCAACTTCCTTTATTGATTAAATGTGAAAACATTTTATACTTTTTTGGGAATACATAGTCCCTATATAATCTTTGAAGAAATGAACTTCAACCTTTACTCTTTACTTCACTCAAAACTCAAGTCTTAAAACAAAGTTAAAACGTTTGTAAAACACGTTTGGAAAACTCTAAGAACTTCTCTTGACTTGACTCTTAACTTCTCTTGACTTGACTTTTAACTTTACTTGAATTGAATTATCGATTCAAGGTTCATGATCTCATGTTATTGATGATTTCATATTGTTTAGACATACCTTAGAGTGTAGGAATCAACTAGGAAACATAGGTACGTTACAAGGAAACTAGTATGGAAAGAAGTGAGAAAAAGTAGAAGATCTGGCGTCCCTACCACTCAGAGTGGCGCGGAGCGCCAGAGGGAAAACTTCAGAACTGAAGTTGGGGTGCGCTGGCTGGCGCGGCGCCCCAGGACTCTGCCCAAAAATCCCCAATTTTTCTTGGTCATTTTTCAACTCAAAAACCTCTAGTTTCAATTGGTTCTTTCCCAAAATACTTAGATTCGACTACTTAACCAAAATATGCAAGCATCTAATCAAAACAACACCTAATTTCATGAATTTGAATCAACAACTCCTCAACAATTTCAACGAATCAAGAACTCAATAGCACTTTAACAAAACCCATCAAGAACTCAATTTCTAATCCTTCAAGAACATAAAATCGCTGAAATAAATCATGATTGGCGAGTGGGTGAACTAACCCAATGCTATGTGATCTTACATACCTTGTAGGGATCACCCCTTGACAAAATCCACAGGCAATTCTTCAAGAACTTGGCGATTCCTTGCTCTTTCTCCTCTTTTCTCCTCTTATTTTCTCCTCTCAGAACCCTAACTTGTTTTGATAAAGTGTAAACTGAATCCAATCAGTTTATACCCCAACTTAATTACCAAAAATGAATTTAATTAATTGAGTGGTGAAAAGACCATAATGCCCTTCAAAAATCCGGTTTTGACTATCCTTATCTAGACAACCCAACTTCAAATGGGCATATCTCACTCATATGAACTCGAAACTGAGCAAACTTGGCAGCGTGAGAAATATAATTCCATGATATTTCCTACGGTATCTTGTAGCACACCTAACTCATCCTGAGCTAGTAGTTATGGTTGTTTGAAGTTGACCCAAAACTCATACTTAACTTAATTTTATCAAATTTCCAGATATTAATTATTTCCAAAAATGACTCTTTCTAATTATAGCTCTTTCAAGCTGTGGGGTGTTACAACATACCCGAGGAGGAGAAAGTTCTTGGTGAGATAGATTAAATTTGAAGAACGCTTGAAAACCCTAGCTTTTCTCCTCTTGAATCCTTGTTATAAGTCTTTGAATTGTTGAAGAGCGTATAATAATGTTTTAACACTATTTATACCTTAATTAGGTGGAAAAAAAGTTATGGGTTAGGTTTAGAAAGGGTGGGGAAGGATTAAACTACCCTATTTTAAAAAAATGTGAAAAACTGTCCACGGAACCATCTATGGGTCATGGTCTGACCCACAGACCGTAGATCCCATCCATGGATTCTATATTGAGTTTTTAAGGCTCAAAAGTCCATTTACGGGTCCAAACGATGGCCAGTAGGTCCACCTACGGACCGTCGATTGGGTCCATAAGATTTGGGCCCAAAAGTTAACCCCCAGTACTCTATCGATGACTTGACAGGACAGGTCTTCATTCAATTCGCGGCCCGTTGGTTGGGGTCATCGTTCACAGACTCAGAAAACTTTAGTTTGACTGTCTTTGGTAAAATGGTCATGACTTTTTACTCCAAATATGAAATGAGGCAAACTTGGTGGGGTTCGTAAGGGGATTCAAAGACCTTTAAATTGGTATGTCATAAGCCACCTAATTCATTATGTGTTGGGAAATATGATTGTTTGAAGTTGACCTAAGTAGAATCTTATGTCAAATCAAAATAAAGATTTCAACTCAACTTTGTGCTAGGAGTTTCTAGTGACCTTAATTGATATCCAAAATCATTCTCACACTAAAGAATTAACCTTAACAACTATCAATAATTAAGAATCACTCGGTACGATCTTATTCACAAATGAAGAATGATTCGAGTCTTACCTTAGAAATTTTTGTGGTGTTACATGCGTGATCAAAAACGTTCTTCCAACAATTAGATCGAAATGACTAATTTCAAAGTCAAATACTCCCATTTTCATCCAACAAGATAATGCAACACCTTATATTGATATAAGCGATATGAAATTTAACGAAACTGCTCGAAAAGGTGCATTTATATTAGATTTTTCTTTTAGCCTCCTAATAGCCCAGATTTAAATGTTTTAGATCCTAGATTCGTAGGAGCCATTCCATCACTTCAATATCAAAAGGCTCATTTAACCATCAATGAGTTGATAAATGAAGTTGAAACATCATTTAATGCAATGAAAGTGGAGCGACTCAATCACGTGTTTCTAACTTTGTAAGATTGCATGATTGAGGTGATGAAAGCTAAAGGAGGGAACAACTATAAAGTGTCACAAATGATGAATGAAAGACTACGACGAGAAGGAAATCTTTCGATTCAACTTTATTGTGATATTAATGTTATCAATGAAGCTAATGCTCTTCTTCAAGTGTTATATGGAATATATGCATGTCAATCCTAATAGGAGTATCATTGTTTTGTGAATATTTTGATATTTTGTATCTTATGGCATCTTGTATTTTTGGTGCGGCCACTTTTTGGTATAAGTTCATACCTGTAAATGATCTTTTTTTGTACTTTATAAGCTCTTATATGTGGATGACCTCTTTTTTATATAAGCTCCTACATGGCTGGCCTTTTTATTTTATTTAATGTAAATTTCTACATCTAAAATTAGTGTAGTTTTATCTCTTTATTGGAGAGATTAATGTACATAAAGAAATTATTAATATTATGAGTTCTATGTCTTTTAATTTGATGGTCTTAATTAAGCCTTTTGGAAATTCAATAGTGATATGCACTTGAATACTCCTATAATGGTGTTATTGTTAATAAGAAAACTTCTTTGTTGAAAAATTATGAATTGGTACTAAACTAATTATTGCATCGAGAAAAATGAAAAAAGACAAATTTAGGAAAGAATAAAATAGAAAGAAGAAGTTAAAAGTGATAAAGTTAAAACAATGTGATGGGTTGTACTTTTAAATGATTGTCGTATTTTCCATTCAATAAAAATGTTAATCTGGCATGTTTCTATATCAGTGGGTTCTTGATTAGTGAATTTTTAAATTGATGGTAACAGTATTATTGAAATCTTAAAATTTAGGTGTTGCCATAAAAGAAAGGGGACCATTCTTTTTGAAACAGACTAAAACGGAAAGGAAGTCATTCTTTTTGAAACGGAGGGGATAATTTTCTTTTAAAAGCCATATGATGATATTTAAGTACATGCATTGTGATTTACTTAAATAATTTGTTTGATCTTGATAAACTCGTTTAGTATTTATGTTCCTTAAGCAGTTTGTTTGTCTTCTACAAATAAAAGTGACATATGTTGTCACATTGATGGTTCAATCATTCCTATTGTTTCACTGTTCCTATGTCAGACATGGCTGAACAGGAACAAACTCGAATTACTCCAAGTGGGAGTTCTCGAAGTCGAGCAAAGCTACAATGTAGTTGTGCATGTTGTCGTAGAACATGTTTCTGAGGGCATGAAATCATATGGATTAGTGTAGCAAATGCACCACAAAATCTGTTAAGGAATTAAAGAGCTATTCGAAGGAAAGGAGAAAAGGATTTTAATGAGTTTAAGTCTTTGAAGATGTCCCCAAATATTCCAGCGCATGATTTTATTCACTTTTTTGAATTGAACTGGTGGATTTTGTTGAAATTTTGAATTGCAGAGCCTTAGTTTAACAGACGCTCTCCATGAACCTTGGAGTAGTAGACTGATCACTGATGTTTATCATGACATTTGATCCAATCAGCCTTTTAGGGTATATATTTATTGACTTGAAGACTTGTGGGAGGATTTTAGTTGTTAAAAGAATTGTAATTTGTTATTGCTTATTTGTTTTTCAATATATGAATTATGTAGTTTATTTTTTTCTTAATTTAAGTTATTAGAATTAAAAAGTCATTTTTATTAAATTCTTCAATATATTAGTGTACACATTAAGAAATTAGTTTCAAATTTGGTTAAATATTTAATTCGTAGATGATGATTGCATGTTTACCTGTCTTTTCAATTTTACATTAAATATGAAACCTTTATGATAATTGATTAAAAATTCTTACCTTATTACATCTCAAAGCAGACATGGCATCAAAAAGTATCATTGCCGACTTAAACAAATATGAAAAAGTTAACGGTGATAATTACGAGATTTGGAGTCGTCAAATATGGTATGTACTAGAAGAGAAAAATGCTCTAGAAGGTATAAATTATGTTTTGAATCAACCATAAGAGGATAACTCTCCACGGCATAGAAGGAATCTTGAAACTTACAAAGCTTGGGAAAAAAGCTAATTCCACTGCACGTGGAAAATTAGTTAGTTCTATGGTTGATGACCTCATACATTAATGTAAGGAATTTCCTACTGCTCATGCTATGTAGGCACATCAACGAGGAATGTACGGGGATACGTTTGTCACTCGCCTCTGATAGTTGACTATCAAATTTGACACTTACAAGAAGTGTCATGATTTAAATATCAAATAACACCTGAGGGTGATGTCAAACATGTCAACTCAAATCAATAATGTTGGCCATGTTCTTTCAGATGAGCAACAAGCTCAGGCAGTGATTCAGTCACTTCCCATTAATTAAAAATATTTGAAGGTTAACTTGACCCAATGATAGCATCAAAACTTTTTATGATGTTGTCGTCATGTTGAACTTGAAGATAAGTGTCTTGGTGCTGCTAAAACTACTTCTCAAACCTTTGTGGTAGAGTTAAGTGATACAAAATCTTCATGTTTCAAGCACAAAAAGAATTGGAACAGAATTGGAAATACAAAGAGACCGAAGAAAGACCCTCTAAGAAAAAAAAAGTAAAATTCCAACAAAGGAAAAAGATTTTTCAAGAAAAGAGACAAGAGCTAAATAAAGTGCTACAATTACCAAGTGCTAAGGCATCTTGCTCGTGAATGTACGGAGCCAAAAAGGTAGCATTTCTAAACACATCTCTAAGTGCTACATATGTTTCTAGCACTAATTTACTAACTGAGTCTTATCGTATGTGAATTGTAGACTCAGGATCCATCAACCACGTGAGTCGAGATAGAGAAACTTTTATGGATTTTCATCGAGTTTCATCTAAATCAAGGTGTATCTACGTAGGAAATAATTCTAAATTGGAAGTCAAAGGGATAGACACTTTCAAAGTGGACTTGTGTGGTGGTCATTCCTTGCTGTTACATGACGTCCTATATGCTCCTGAGATTCAACGAAACTTAGTATATATGTATGTTCTCTTATACGTAGATTTTGATTTATTTTTTAATCGTAATGGTGTTAGAATAACTCTAGATACTATTTTAAATGGTTTTGGACTTCGTTATGATCGTTTTAGATTGTAATCATTTAACTTAAGACGATTATGTTAATTGTTGTGTAATGACATGTTATTTAAGTAACAATGATATTGATGTTATTACATGGAATGCAAGATTAGGTCACATTGGGCAAGATCGAATGAATAGGTTGGAAAAGAAAGGACGTTTAGGTTCTTTCACTAAAATTGATATGCCAACTTGTGAAAATTGTCTTGCTAAAAAGATAACGCGTAAACCATTTGGGAAAGCTAAAAGAGTTGAGTTACCACTTCAATTAATTCATGTTTATATTTGTGGTTAAATGAATGTGAGGGAATGATCTGGTGCTACATACCTCATTACATTTATTGAAAATTTCACGCGCTTTGGTTATGTCTGTCTGATTTCTCATAAATCTGAAGCACTTGAGTACTTTAAAAGATATATGAATGAAGTTGAAATCAATTAGATAAAAGCATAAAAGTTTTAATAACCGATTGAGGATATGAATATTTGTCAAAAAAATTTGAAGAATTATGTACTGAAAAGGGTATTATCATACAGTTAACTAATCCTTATACACCTCAACAAAATGGTGAAGCTGAAAGAAGGGATAGAACATTATTGGACATGACTAGATGCAAATTTTTCTATCTCCTTCTGGGAGATGCATTATTGACTGCAGCTTACATATTAATTAAGGTGCCTTCTAAATCCGTATCTTCGACTCCTTATGAAATTTGGACTGGTCATAAAACAAATTTGAACAATCGACGATCTTAGCATTATGCTGCATATATTAAAGATTGTTTTGGTGAGTTTGGTAAATTAAGTTCGAAAGTAAAAACATGTATCTTTATAATATACTCATCACACTCCAAAGGGAATGTGTTCGTTGATGTATTGGAGGATAAAAGTATAACTAAAATTGTATCACAAGATGTTATATTTTTGGAAAATGATTTTTCCAAAAAGGATGAAATACTAAGGTGAGCCTTTATACAAAATGTTGAATTCAGAAGATCAGGTAATGTCGTTAGTCATACTTGATATGGATCAAGAAATGATTCCTGATCCAAGTGAGAGTTATGAATCCTAAAATTCTATAGAGAAATATGAACTTCAATTACGTAAGAGTACAAGATCGTGTACCTAAACGATCTTATGAGATTGACGATTATGTCTTCTTGGTATCTCCTAAAAAATTTGATTAACCTACTTCTATAACTAAGGCATTATCGAGCCTTAAAAAGGATGAATGGTTAAAAACCATAAAAAAGAATTATAGTCCATGAAAACCAACAAAGACTGAGATCTAGTTGAAGTTCCGCTACCAATGAAGATTATATCCCATTCTAAACTGTTACACCAATATCTGATATACTCATAAGGCAAACTCCTAAGCAAGCAAGTCGGTGAACATCTTTCTCTAGTTCTTTTCTTTCTTTGTCAACATGTGTGACATTACCCATAGATAGTCTACTAAGAGCATCTACTACTACATTGGCCTTACCAAGATGGTAAAGCACATTCATATCATAGTCTTTGAGGAACTCAAGCCATCTCCACTGGCGAAGATTCAACTCTTTCTGGGTGAACACATATTCAAGGCTCTTATGGTCTGTAAAAACATCTACATGAACACTATACAAGTAATGTCTCTAAATCTTAAGTGCAAACACCACTACTGCAAGCTCGAGGTCATGAGTTGGATAGTTCTTCTAATGCACCTTAAGCTATCAAAAAGCATAAGCTATAACCTTACCTCGATGCATCAACACACAACCTAGGTTGACTCTGGACGCATCACAATAGATCACATAACCGTCTGAACCCTCTAGTAGAGTTAAAACATGAGTTAAAGTCAACCTAGTTTTCACTTCTGAGAAGCTTTTCTCACAATCATTTGACCATTGGAACTTAACCTTATTTTTAGTCAACCTAGTCAGCTATGGATGAAAATCCTTCCATGAACCTTCTGTAATAACCAGCTAAACCCAAGAAACTTCTCATATCTGTAGGAAAGGTAGGTCTGGGCCATTGTTTCACTACTTCTATTTTCTGAGAATCCACTCGGATCCCTTCGCAAGATACTATATGACCAAGGAAAGTAGCAGATGGCAACCAAAAATCACATTTGCTAAACTTAGCGAATAACTTGGCATCTTCGAGAGTTTGCAGGACAACCCTTAAAGGAGTTGCATGTTCTTCCTCATTCCTAGAGTAACTGAGGATATCATCAATAAAAATGATAACGAACAAGTCCAAATACTTCTTGAACACCTTGTTCATCAAGTCCATTAAATTTGTAAGAGCATTAGTTAGTCCAAATGAAATAACTACAAATTCATAATGACCATACCAAGTTTTGAAGGCTGTTTTTGGAATGTCACTATCTCTGACTCTGAGCTAATGATAATTGGATCTGAGGTCTATTTTTGAAAAATGACTAGCACCCGAAAGTTGGTCGAACAAGTCATCAATCCTGGGTATAGAGTATTTATTATTGATTGTGACCTTGTTCAACTGCCGATAGTCAATGCACATCCTGAGAGAACCATCTTTCTTTTTCACGAACAACACTAGTTGACCCCACGGGGAAATACTGCGTCTCATGAAGCCATTCTCTAGAAGGTCTTTCAACTGCTCTTTCAAATCCTTAAGCTCAGCTGGATCCATTCTGTAATAAGGAATAGAACTAGGCTGGGTATTTGGAAGGAGATTAATTCCAAAGTTGATTTCCCTTTCGGGAGGAACTCCGGGAAGACTTTTTGGAAACTCATTAACTACTGACTCAAGAGTTATGGTTTCAGAGCTTGAATCCTTAACTCGAAATAGATGATAGAGATAACCCCTAGATATTATCTTTCTAGCCTTAAGGTAAGAAATGAATCGACCCATAAGCGCTAACCTACTACGCTTCCATTCTAGGAGTGGTTTGTCTGGAAACTGAAAATGAACGATCCTAGTCCTACAATAGACTGAGGCATAACACGAATGTAATCAATCCATGCCTAGAATGACATCAAAGTCTACCATTTCTAACTCTACAAGATCTGCTGAGGTGACTTTCTGAGAGACTGTGACAGGGCAATTTCTGTATACATGTCTAGCTATAACTGGGTCACCGCCTGGAGTAAAGACTGAGAAGGGTTCTGAAAGAGTTTATGGACTTTCAAAAGAAAGAGTAACCCCTAGATCTAATAAATCATAAATATTTAAATGAAAACTCGCAACATATGAGTAACCACATTAGGAGAATTTTCGTAATCCTGGCAAGCGTGAAGAGCATACAACCTATTCTGGCGATGTCTTCCTCTTGTACCAGATAAGTTACCTTACTGAGTCGGGCGACCTGCTGGTGTTGCTGAAGTTGTAGACTGAGCCCTATCATTGTTGCCTCCTTGACCCTGTTTAGAAGAAGGACAATCTCTCAACCTGTGAACAAACTGACCACACCCAAAACATCACTCCTTTCATGCAAGACACTCGCCCAGATGGTTCTTATCACACTTTGGACAAGTTGGGTAGGTTTTGGTGCCTGAAATACTTTCTTGAGACTTAGATCCTAATTCCCTACCTTTCTGATCCTATCAAAACTTAGAGGATGGAACACTGGCTAATGAAATTGTTGGAGCTGAAGATTTCTTTTGGAACTGAGGGTGATTTCCACCATCCGATTTCTGCTGAGAATACTCATAGTTGCTTGTCCTAGACTTCTTAATATCCGTAGCAGGTTGAGGGCTTATCTCCTTCAACCTGCTAAGCATGGGTCATAAACCTAGAAATATTCATATTTTCCTATAACATAGCATTTTTGCACTTTGTTTTCACTAAGTTGGACACCTCAAATAGAAATTTATTCATTTGTGCCCTTGGATCAGCAACCATGTGAGGAGCATACCTAAAGAGTTGGGTGAACTGGATTCCGTACTCTTGGACTGACATGCTACCTTGCCTCAAATTCATGAACTCATGATCTTTTGCCAACCTAAACTATCTTGGGAAGAACCTGTCCAAAAAAGTCTCACTAAAGCACTCCCAAGTGATAGAAATTGCATATGTACCCATGTTTTCTTTCCATTGAGTAAACCAGATGTGCGCTACATCTTTAAGTTGGTAGGACGTCAACTCAACCCTATCATTCCCAGTTACTTGCATCACTCCAAATATTTTCTTAACCTCATCAATGAAGTTATGAGGATCCTGACCAACCTGCGACCCTAAAAACTCATGTGGATTCATCCTAACAAAATCCCGAACTCTAGCTGTAGCTGACCCAACATTAGTGTTAGTAGGAACTGGGGCCTGCTGATTGTTCTGGTTGGTCACACTCAAAGCCAAAAGCTTAATCGCATTCTGAAACTCTGCATTCCAAACTTCTTGACCTAGGACTGGAGGAGCTGCGTTAGCATTGCGTGCATTAGCATTCCTTTAGTAAGCTCTACGAGGAAGCATGATCTGAAACACATAATGACGAGTCAAAAGGTAGATCATACCCACACACGATAAGAATAGCAAGAAAGTGAAGTTTTCCTAAAACACTTCGTAGCCTCTCTCTCATTAAATGTGGTGCACTTCACACCCATGAAAAAGACTCTACTTAGTGCGGCTTTTTAGACATCCTAGGACACTTAAACCTAGTGCTCTGATAGCAAGTTTGTCACGCCCCGAGGCTACCCCCTGGGCGTAAACACGGGACTTGGGATCACGAGTGATCCCAAGCTAACCCTGAGTTGGCATATCATAAGCATACTAAAAGATTACTGAATAAAACATAGTATGTGGAAGCTTAAAACTATAATTAACTAAAATTGGGGAATACCCAATACTGATCTGAATATATAAGAAACTATGAGTTTAATAACAATTGAAAGATCAACTCAAACTAACACTGAAACTAAAATATGTCTGAAATAAGCCTCTAACTGACTAGAGATGCTGGGACATGCCCCAGCTAAATCTAGCAAAAACTGAAACTAAAGGATGAAAGTAGAAAGATAATCCTGTCAATCGTCCTCGAAGAATGAGGAATCACCACTGATGATGTTGAATTGGAGATCGGGAACCGATTTATGCGTAATCTAGATGTTGAGGACTTGAACCTATATCACGAGATTATGTAGCGTAAAGTATGTGTCAGTACTTGAAAGGTACTGAGCATGTAGGATAGAATAAAGCTAAACAAAACATATAGTTGAACAAAGCGATAAAGCAATGATATAATGTGATCATGATAAGTACACTGAAGAAACTGAATGCAATGACCAAGTTTATAACATACTGAAACTGAATATTGAACCGTATATGATAACATGATCAATCCAATAGAATTTGATTGTGGGAGCTACCAATAACCTACATAAAACCACATGAGCTAAATATGGAGTCCGATGTATACGCCCCATCGAGAGGACCCAATATACCCTGCTAGAGGTATAGAGGCATGACTGGCGTGATCACTAAACTGATACCCACGGAGAGGACATATACCCTATGGGGGCACGTTATTCTTGGACTTAAGGGTGACTGACCCTAGTCCAACTCGGTTTAAAGCCTACTCTCAACTGAATATGTGAAAACTATAACATAACTGGAGTAAGCTGGATAGCTCAATAATCTGACATGCAAATCTGAAAATGCAATATTTATTTCTGATAATGAAACATTCAAAAACTGAGGAATATATATATGGCTATCTGTCCTAGCTAATGTAATTCATGAACTAAACGAACTACATAACTAGGGTTCTGAGTTTATGCAGGATTCTACGCAAAAGCAATACTAAGACATGATATTCTGATTAAGACCGTTATAATAACTAATTCATGGTAACCCGCTGAAGTTCTAAAAACTCTTGATAATACGGAGGGAATCAAGAAACTTATTGAATTCTAGGGACCTAATGGGTGAAAGGAACCCATTAGTGAAATCCCACATACCTGGTGACGAATTCCACGGAGAAATCCTTTCATTTCAAGGCTAAAACTGATAAAAACTTATTGTATTTTGGACTAGGGCGTGATCAACTCATTCTCCTTATTTTCGTTCAACTTGATCAATTTTTGGCGAATGGGTTGACTAGGGTAAGTTCTAATTAAGTTATTAGGCTAAAACTGACCAGAACTACGTAGTTTAAGGGTTAAAAGTTTAGGGGTCCAACTCATAGGGAAAAGACCAAACGACCCCTAACTTAAAAGTTGTCAAGGCTACAACGGAACTGACTGACGGTCTGTGGACTGACCCACGGTCCGTCCTGGTCAACCTTCGACGGGGTTCTGGAAGTTGAAATCTGGGGTCCGTCCTACAGCCCTGGACCACGGACCGTGGTCTGACCTATGGTCCGTAAGTCCTGGTGTGGGTCTACCCTTAGCCAAATTTTCTGGGCTTTCTGGAGAGGGGCTGCAGGTGGCCATCCACGGACCCCACCTATGGTCCGTGGGTGGTGCCCGTAGGTGGCACCTGCAACTTCTGATTTCTACAATCTGATCTATCTAGGATATAGGGTGTTGCATTCTCTAACCGACAGCCATCACTATGAGTTATATGATGATACAACGTCTAGCCCACGCTGCTAGAATTGTCCTATACCTTGCCGGGATATAGGACACCTCAACTAAGTGGATCCACTAAGCTATGCTTAAAAGCAATAAGGAATCATCTAAAAAGTATGACCATTTACCCATGTTGGTATACATGGTCTATGGGGAATGTGAGTTGTTTGAACTCTTGCCCATATCGGTGCTCAATACCACTCCAATAATATATACTCATGCCAATATATTTTTAAAAAATATAACTCTTCCTCTGGTTTGATATAATTGCTCAAACTACCCTCTTAAAAGAGGTATCTACTCGTGAAATAACTTTTAAACCCATAACTCATTTAGAAATCTTAGTTTCTCTTTTATCAATGTAAAAATTGATACCTATGGGAATACATAGTCCCCTTATACTCATACTAATCATGTTTTAGAAACTCTTTCTCAAAACTCATCTTTACTTCCTCTAAACTCGGATTAAAACTCAAGTGTTCGCTTTAAAAAGCTTCTCAAAATTTATAACTCAATTCATAGGGTTCATGCGGAATTATGGACATGAACGACTCAACTTAAGAATGTTAATGCATAGCATATAGCAATTCAATAATTAGGAGTAGAATTTCAAAAGGCAACAGGAACTCGAGAACTCAAGATTAACTCATCTCAAGAATACTCAAATCTAGGGGTAGAATCTTAGATTACTATTTTACTGATTAGAAGGTAGATGAAAGGCGTGAGGACAAAGTAGTACAATACTATGATAGCCTTACATACCTGAAAGAATAAGGTTCTTGAAGAATCTTGAAGAAAAACTTGATTAGAAGCCTTGAAACCCTAGCTTGAAGGAGAAAAATCAAGAAAACCTTTCTTGAGATTTCTTGAATTAGTTTCTTGAAACTCTATAGCCAAGAAGTAAGATTTTCATTAGTGATTCAAAATTGTATGCAGGAATTTGAGTTGGAAAGAATGAAATTCTTGGAGAAGGACTTATCTTGAAGAAGAATCTTGAAAAAGATTGAAAGAATTTTGAATGGAGTCTTCTACTTTGATTTTTTCTTAGGGTTTTGTCTTACGATTTGAGAGAGAAGAGAATGATGGATTAAGAGATAAAAATCTGATTGTTTGGGTCTTTAATTATTAAAGAAATTCGTTTAGGGTTTTCTTAAAGGTAAAAAGACAAAAATGACCTTTTTAATGCTTTCCCGTCGGCTAATTCGTAACAACACTATATCAGGTTAATTACTAAAATGGTCATAACCTTTTACTCAGAAATTTGATTAATGCAAAATTGGTGGAGTTGCAAAGAAGATTCAAATACCTTTAATTCGATAGGTTATGGGCCACATAACTCTTCATATTCTAAGAGATATGATCATTTGAAGTTGACCCAAGTAGAATCTTACATCAAAACTTAATTGATATGGAAACTTTCAACTCTACTTTGTGCTAGGAGTTTCTAGTGACCTTAATTGATATCCAAAACCATTCCCACACTAAAGAATTTACCTTTACATATATGGACAATTTAAGAATCACCCGATATGACTCTTCAAGTAAATCAAGAATAGTTCGGGCCTTAGCTTAAAATTTTTGGAGTGCAACAATATCTCCCTCTTGGGATCATTCGTCCTCGAATGAAGGCCGGACTGAGAATAGAAAGGGGGCATACAAAAACTCAAAAACTGAATTAAATTTAAATACTCAACTTTAAAATAATCCAAACAATACTAAATAGAGAAACTCGGAGTTTGTAAAAACAACTCAAATAAGATACATACGGAAAACTACTCAACTTTGTCTATCTATGAAGCCTCTACTATTACAGAAGGATATAGGGACGAGACCTACGACATCTCAAAACTACTAATTATAAGATAAACGTGAAGTCCTTCGTAATATAACAAGGCTCACCAAAACTGACTGGAACATCCCATGACCTCAACGAAATTTCTGTTAATGATCCTGAATACCTGTATTTGCATCATGAAATGATGCAGGCCAAATGGCTCAGTACATGAAATATACGAGCATGTAAGGGGAATTTTAAAGCATAAACCTAAGCTTGAAACAAGTGGAAAAGAAACATTCTTACCTCTTCTCAACTCAAAGAAACATAGTTCAACTCAACTCAGAGAAAATAAGGCCCAACTCAATGATAAGATATTCAACTCTGTGAAATAAGACTCAACTCAATAATGCGATACTCGACCCTGTGAAATAAGGCTCGACTCAATAATGAGAAATAGGGCTAAATTAAACAATAAGATACTCAACTCTCTATACTCAACTCTATATACTCAACTCTGTATACTCAACTCTATATACTCAACTCTGGATAATCAACTCTGTATACTCAACTATGGATACTCAACTCAATATAAATCAACGATATGAGATGAAATATATGAAAGCTTTTAAAACAATAGATAGCAACTCAATGTATTGAAATACACAATAATAACTCAGTTTGTATATAAAAATACAATATAACTCTATGTATATAAGAATACAAAATATCTCTATGGGAGTTTTTCTAACCGACAACCATTACTCTGAGCTATATGATGATACCGCGTCTCGCCCATGCTGCCAGAAATGTCTTATACCTTGCCAGGGTATAGAACTCCTCAACTAAATAGATCCACTAGTCTATGCTTAAAAGCAATAAGGAATAATCTAAAAAGTATGACCCTTTCTACCCACGTTGGCTACATGGTTTATGGGGGTTGTAAGTTGTATGAACTCTCCCCCATATCGGTGCTCAATACTACTCCCAAAATATACTTAGATCATTATGTTTTAAACAAAACATTTTCTCTTACTGTGGTTTGAGATTATTACTCAAAAATCTTTCTCTTAAAAGAGATGGTACTAAAACTGCTCAAAACTCTTTTGAAAATCTGAGTTTCCTCTTCTTTTAAATGTAAAAAAATTTACTCTTGGAAATACTTACTTCCCATATATCATTTTAAAGAAAATGAACTCATCTGTACTCTTCCAAACTCAGTTCTCAAGTCTTTAAAACAAGTTTTAAAACAATTTGTAAAAAGACTTCTTAAAATAGGATTCATGCCGAATTATGGACGTGAACGACTCAATTCAAGGTTTTCAATAACCATGCATAGAATTCAATACTTGGAACTCAACAACTCTAAAACTCAAGGAGTCAATGATACTACTCATCTCAAGAATGCTCGACTCGAAGGGTTCATGCGGAATTATGGGCACGAACTACTCAACTCAAGGGCTCAATGATACTTCTCATCTCAAGACTGCTTGACTCATAGGATTCATGCAGAATTATGGGCATGAACTACTCAACTCAAGGACTTTCACGAGTAGCATGTAGTAGTCCCATGATTAGGAATATAATTCCAAAATGATTAGGAACTCAATACTCAAGACTTAACAGTTGAAAATACTACTCCTCTCAAAGATACTCGAATTATGGAATTCATGCGAAAATTATGGGCATGAACGCCTTGACTCAAGGGTCTACATAACAATATGGAACCCATGTATACGACTATTCTCATTCTCATACTTACTTCCTCAAAACATAACTCAAAATCGATAGTTGATCTCAATGGATTCATAAATTTAACTCAAAGGCTTTCTTGAACTTTACTCTTAACTCTCTCTCTTGAATTTGAATTATGAATTCAAGAGTTATGATTCATGATATGCAAGATCTCGATGATTATGTAGACTCATGAATACATTCTCCTCATTGTCACACTCACTTGCTCAAGTCTTGAAACAAGTTATTAGAAATTGTAGAAGACTCCTCAAAAAAGACTCAAAGGGACTTTCTCAAAATGTTCGAAAGAACTCTCAAGACTCACTCTTAACTCTCCCTTGAATTTGAATTATGAATTCAAGGTTATGATTCATGTTATGAAAGATTTCTAGGTGTTTAGAAGTAGTTTTAAGAAGTTAGAATCATAAGGGGTGAAAATGCACTTCAAAGAAACTCAAACGGGACAACCGATGGAAAAAGTGTGGGGGAAGACCCTAGCGAATTCCTAGAGGGGGACGCCATCCCCTAAAGTTGAGAACCTAATTTGTGGTGCATTGCTGGGGCGTCACCTCAGGCCCTCCCCAGAACTCTCCGATGAATTTTCTTCTTCGATTTTTTGCCCTAATTCGCCTAGAATCAAATGGTTTCTTCCCAACTAACTTAGATTCGAATACCCAGCATAAGTACACAATAATATACTAAAAGACAACCCTCAAATTCAAATAATTTATCTCAAGAACTCATCAAACACATCCTAATTCAAGAACGAAAGCAAAACTTCAAGAACACTCAACAAGAACTTAAATCTTTCAATCTTTATGGACGAATTCGAATATGTAAATCATGATTGGAGTGTGTGTGAACCCAACACTACAAAAACTTAAATACCTCTTAGGGATCAAACCCATGGTGAAAATCCACTACGAAACTCAAGAATCTCGACGAACGCTTTGAACCCTTCCTCTTTTCTCCCCTTTTCTCTTCTTGGACTCTCTTCCAAAACCCTAACTGTATTAGGGATGAATGAAACTGATTCTAATCTTTTTAGACCCCTAAATTATTACTAAAAATGAATTAATTTGATTAGGTAAGGAAAATACCAAAATACACCTCATATTTTTAGATAACTTTCTTTAACTGGACAGTCTGACTTCAAAAGGGAATATCTCACTCATACATGCTCAAAAATTAGCAAACTTCATGGCGATGGAAATATAATTCAAAGATTTTTCATTTGATATCTTATGGGCCACCTAACTCATCTTGTACTGAAAGTTATGATCATTTGAAGTTGACTCAACGCTTAAAAGAAGTTAAGAAATGACTTGAATGAATTATCTTTAATTCTTTTTGGAACTCAAGGTGCTATATCTAGTGACCTTAACAATGAAGGATGGTTTGAGTCTTAGCTCAAAAGATTTCCGGGGTGTTACAAATAATTATCCTAAATTATACCTCCTTAATTAATGGGACTTTTACAATTCAAATTTGTTTCTCTCTCTTCAACACAAATGTTTCCCTCCCCAATCCCACGTCTCCCTTGTATCTTAACCCACTTCTACACATAATTCTCCTTCATCCTCCATTACGTCCTTCTTCTCAACCAACTCAATACATCTTTGCTTGTACGAATTTCATAACCAACTCTCCATAAGCAGCATTACATATAGAGGTAAAGTAAGATTTATTCGGTTAATGTATTTTTGTTTGACATCATCTTCATGTATCTAACTCAAAGATATAATAGGTTCAAAGTTAAAATTTATAGGTTTTTCATTGATTGAATTTGTTAATTTTCCATACTAGTTTAATGGCTGATAATTCACAAAATAGTATGAATCTTGTTAAATTTGTTGTTCATTATTAACATTGAATTGTAGATAAAACAACTTTTTATTTGTATCTTTTCATTAACAATTTTGCAATGGTTGCAACATCTGACTATTCATCGTTCAACATTCAAGCGAAGAATAGATCTAAGTTTAGGAACAATCTAATCAAAAACTAATTTTACATCATGTCATTTGCTAGCAATTGTTAGAACAACGAGGTAACACAAACAATTTCAATAGCGTCATTGTTTGTATCTTCAATATGGCATAGTTGCATGATGTATCTTTAATACAATACATAATAATACTTTTAAAATGATATACATAGACTGTTTGTATCATAAGTTACCACATGTATCTAGTCAATCAAACAAGAGTATCTTCAATTGTAACATGTATCTAGAATAAAATGGTTTGTGTATCAAAATATCAAATGTAATTGCCTTTGTCTTTTAGATCATTATTTTATCGTTATAGCACATGGATGTGATTTTCTACTATTTAAGAAAGAAGTCAAAGTCCCAATCGTACGACAATCCCAGATACATGTGTCATTTTGAACTCCTCATTGATGAGATTTATTTATCAGACATATATAGATCAAGTGCTTGGACAGAATGCTTTCACCCAAGGAAATACTATTTGTTCATACATTAAAGGATTTGAGACACCTGTTGGGTTACCTTGGGATCAAGTTGATGAGGTGGCAGTTGTTGCATTCGAAGATCCACCTGAGCTAAGAAGCATTTTTGTCGATTCAGATGGCATTGAAAAGATCAATATAGATTAACCAGCTTAAGTTTTTATTTAGCTAAGTTTAACGTTATTAGATACATTAAGAAACATTCATATAACGTATCTAAGTTCACATTTTGTCATTTTTGTAAGGTTATTAACCTATATTTTTAATATCTTCATATAAAGGCTCTTAAGTATTTGGTATTTTGTCATGAAATTATCTTGTGTTTTATGGAATGTACATTAAGTGAAATTCTTAAAGTTATCATAATGTAATTTTTTAAGCTGACTACATACACCAAACAGGTCATAAAAAAGGCACCCACAGATGATTTTTTTTTAATGTCGTATGTTTTTCAAGTATATGTATTTGACATACTATATCTCATAAAGATATTTTTCAAGCAGATATTGCTCTATCTAGTACTGTATCTTTTATGTATTTGACATATTATATCATGCCATTACATATCTTCTCTATATACGTGTAATCAATCTCATTGATCAAATTGACGGTTCAGATTCATTTATATGTATATGTATCAATAATGTCAAGGAAAAATCGTAACAAAATAAAAGAGTATGAAACTTCATTGACAAGACTAAAAAACATTCAAATGTATCTAAAAATAGGAGAATTCATCTCTTCATTGGAAAATAACTACAAGTACATCGAATGTGACCTTCCTAACCACATTGTCCACAACAATTCGTACTTAATGATATTCTTTCACCCATGTTCTTATGTCTGCTCTTCTTTGACCTCCCGGGTGGTTGTTTGTATCTAAGCGGTAAAACATCTTTGTTTAACACATTGAAAGGTATTTGTCAATCATGTTCATCTGGTAGTGGACCAATTGGTATCTCTTAAGTATTTATAAGTGTTGATGGCTTGTAATAGTCTGAGCAGTATGATCCAAACTCAGTTATACCTTTTTTCCAAAATCACAAATGCATGTGAACATGGTATCTCATCTAGTTGGAACCTTCCACAACTATATATTTTACTAATCAAGCAAACAATTTAATGTCTTTCACTGTCATTAACCCCGTACAATGAATCAGAAGAGGGTCTAACCTGAAATGTAACAATACTAACCTTATATATGTATTATATATATAACTTTCATAATATTGCAAACAAAACAGATTTAGATACATCTTTTCATATATCTCGAAACTTTTGTTATAATGTATCTAAATAATTATATATTTACCAGATACACAATCTAACAAATTATATCTACCGTCATACGCGATGATCGTGCCTCATTCACAAATAGAATCTCTTGAAATCTTCTTCAAAGGGTAGCAAATGTAATGTTGCCTTTTCTCTATTTTTGCAATTCCAATCTCCAAAAAATATTCGAGCTTCTTCCATAAATTCAATTATTGGTAATTCATGTCACTCCCTGAGCCTACACCCTGGACGCGACTGGCACTCGAGAACCATTGTTGGCCCCAAGCAAACCCTTGTCCTGGCTCAACTCTACTAACTCAACAATAAAAGAACCTTAAAAAGTAAACTTTAACTCAAATGTCTCAAAAGATAAACTCAGAAATGTTTAAAGAAACATTCAACTAGCCAAAAGAGGCAACTCAAGTCTCAACATGAACAACTGAAAATAAAAAGACTAATGAACTAGTGTTTATCTATCTATGAAGCTTTTAATACAATGAGGGATGTCGGGACAAGACCCTCGATCATCCTAACAAATTGAAATAACTGAAGATAAATAAGGGATCCTCCGAAAGTAAGGAAGCTCACCAAACAACTGGAACTCGGCTGGATCAAGTAAGCACTAGTTGATGATCCTGATTACCTGTATTTGCATCATAAAAGATGCAAACCAAATGGCGTCACTACATGGAATGTATGAGCATGCGAGGGGAAAGCTAAAACATGACATAAGCTTGAACTGGAACTGAAAGAAATAACTTACCTCGTCTCAACTCAACTCAACCTCAAAGATACTCAAATTTACTCAACACATTTCAATATAAAGCAGTAGTAAAGATGCATTATAAAGAAAAGCTTTTAAAACAGTAGATAGCAAGTCAATGTATTGAAAAATACAATAATAACTCAGTTTGTATATAAAAATACAAAATAACTCTGTGGAAGATTCTCTAATCGACAACCATCACTATGAGTTATGTAATGATACAGCGTTTAACCCACGCTGCCAAAATTGTCCTATACTTTGTCGGGGTATAGGACTACTAACTAAGTGGATCCAATAGTCTATGCTAAAAAAACAATAAGGAATCATCTAAAAAGTATGACCCTTTCTACCCACGTTGGCTACATGGTTTATGGGGGTTGTCAGTTGTTAGAACTCTCCCCCATATCGGTGTTCAATACTACTCCCAAAATATAACTTAGCTCATATGTTTTAAAAAAAACATTTCCTCTTCCTCAACTTTGAGATTATTACTCAAAAACATTTCTCTTAAAAAAGATAGTACTCAACTGCTCATGAACTCTTTTGGAAATCGGTGTTTCCTCTCATCTTAAATGTAAAAACATTTACTCTTAGGAATACTTAGTTCCCATATATCATTTTAAAGAAAATGAACTCAACTCTACTCTTCCTCAAACTCAACTGCTCCAAGTCTTAAAACAAGTTTAAAAAGGTTTGCAAAACACTTCTTGAAAAACTCGAAGGAACTCTCAAGACTTGACTCTCAACTCTACCTTAAATTTGAATTATGAATTCAAGGTTATGAATCATGTTATGAATGATAGCTAGATGTTTAGATGTAGGTTATACTGATTAGAATTAGAAAGGAGTGAAGGTATCCTATCAAAGAACTCAGACGGGCCGAACGATGTCAAAAGGGCTGGGGGAAGGCGACTTTGGCGCAATGAGTGGCTCGGGGAGAAATCACCTAAAATACTGAAGGGCAGTTAGGGTGCACTGAGTGGCGCGGCGCCCAGGACCTAAACTACAGAACCTTCTTCCTGGCGCATAACTGGCACGGCGCACCAGCCTCTGTCCAAAAACATACGATGAATTTTCTTTCTCATTTTCTGATTACAAATAACTTTTAATCAATTGATTTCCTCAAGTTTTCCTTAGATCCAATTACCAAATACAATTACACAAGAATCCACTCAAAAGAAACTCTTGAACACAATACGATTATCTCAAGAACTCATCAAACCCATCTTAATTCAAGAACGAAAGCAATACTACAAAAACACTAATCAAGAACTCAAATCCTTCAACTTTGAAAATACAATTGCATTAAAATAGTATGATTGGCATGTGGGTAAACGAACCCAACACTATGAGAACTCACATACCTCTTCGGATCGAATCCTTGGCAAAAAACCCTTGAAAATCTTTTGAATCTTGACGAACGCCTTGAACTTTTCTCCTCTTCTTAAACTCTTCTCAAAGCCCTAAGCGTATTTTCATTTATGAAAACTGACCCAAGTCAGATTTGACCCCAAAAATAATACTAAATTCGTTTTAATTTTGTTAGTTAAGGAAAAGACCAAAATACTCCTCACTAATTCGAGTAACTTTCCTTAATTGGACATGCTAACTTCAAATGGGGATATCTCCCTCATGTGAGCTCTAAATTTAGCAAACTCAGTGGCCTTGGAAAGAGGATTACAAGACCTTTCATATGATATCTTAGGGGCCACCTAAGTCATCATGTACTGAAAATTATGGTCGTTTGAAGTTGACCCAAGACTCACAACTTAAGTATAACTTCAAAATTTTCAGACTTAGCTATTTCCAATTTAGCGCTTTCTAAAATTAGCTCTTTCTAAGGAGGGATGTTACAATTCCCTTGCCTCTACTAAACAAGAATTGACACATTCAACAATATTCGTCATCATCCTACCTTTATTTACCGGTGCATATACTCTTGTCTATTTCTCTTATCTTGCTAACATAATATAATCCTTTACTCTATGATCCATATTCTCTAGTTTCTTCATCAGTTCATCAAAATCTTCTTGCTTGTATGCCTTCGCCATCGCATAAAACACATTGCTTAATGTATTTTTGCTCTTCTTATAATTCTTACACACATTCTTCTAAAGATGTATGTCACGCCCTGACCCTAAAATCTGGACGTGGACGGCACTCAAGAACCATTGTTGGTCCCCAAGCGAACCCTTGGCTTGGCTCAATACTCAGCGGAAGACGTACTCAACAACACAGGAACTCAAAAGCACATATTAACTCATAAGATCTAAATAGTAAAGTAGCTTAACTTAAACGGTGTGAAATACTCAAATGAATGCAAGTGTTCAACACAAAGACTTTAAACATCAACAAGAAAATGGAAAAGACTCCTCAAAATGCTATTATCTGTGAAGCCTCTAAATAACTATGATAGAAGTCGAGACAAGACCCACGGCATCCTAACAAAACAAAATCCATAATGTGAATCCCTCCGGAAAGCAAAGGAGGCTCACCAAACTAGCTGGAATGTGATGGGATCAACGAAGCACCGGTTGATGATCCGAATACCTGTATCTGCATCATGAAATGATGCAGACCACCTCGTCTTGAACTGGTAGAAATGAAGACACAGAAGCTTGAACTGGTAGAAAGAAAGACATACTCACCTCTTCTCAACTCAACTCAAGAATACTCAACTCACCTCAAGAATACTCAACTCATTATGAAGGCAACAATAAAAGATGCAACATGTTTAAAGCTTTCAAAACAATGGATAATAACTCAAAATATGTATAAAAATACAATAATAAACTCTTTACTCTTTTTTGAGAGATTCTTTAACTGACAACCATCACTATGAGCTACGTGATGATACAACGTCTCGCCCACGCTGCCAGAACTGTCTTATACCTTGTCGGAGTATAGAACATCTTCAACTAAGTCGATCCACAAGTTATGCTTAAAATCAATAAGGAATCATCTAAAACGTATGACCC
>NW_026022697.1:0-551 GCF_019186545.1 Solanum stenotomum | reverse complement strand
TGATGATTATTATATATGATGATGAAGACAGAAATATTAATTAGCCCTACGTGGCCATTTTTGATAGGTTTGGTAGTATTGGTAGAAGCTCTTTTAAGGAAGGAAATGACGGGAATACCCTTGGTAGTCCAAGGGAACCACCACTTACATAGTATAGGAAGGAAATGACGGGAATACCTTTGGTAGTCCAAGGGAACCACCACTTATATAGTATGATGAATGATGATGAAGAAAGAAATATTAATTAGCCCTACGTGGCCATTTTTGATAGGTTTGGTAGTACTGGTAGGAGCTATTTTAAGGAAGGAAATGACAAGAATACCCTTGGTAGTCCAAGGGAACCACCACTTATATAGTATGATGAAAATAAAAATATATAGTATGAAGTATGATGATGATATATAGTAAGTTGGTAGTCCAAGGGAACCACGACTTATATAGTATGATAGGAGCTCTTTTAAGGAAGGAAATGACGGGAATACCCTTGGTAGTCCAAGGGAACCACCACTTATATAGTATGATGATATACATAGTATGAAGTATGATGATGA
>NW_026022696.1:0-1186 GCF_019186545.1 Solanum stenotomum | reverse complement strand
ATTTACTGATTCTGAATTTCATTTTCATGAAAAGATTTGTTTTTTTTTAAAGATTTGGTGCCAAAAATAAGTTGAGGCTAGTGGAGGTTTGCGCAAGTTGATTCAAACACCATAGTTATAAGGATTAAAGTTTAGTTGTTGTGCTGCTTATGTTAGGTCTAGCAGGACTTTATTTACTGCTTCGAAGGGTTAGATATTTTTTCAACTAGGAAATACTGAGTCATTGGATTAAAGGTTAGTTTATTGCTTACACTAAGAGAGTTTCGATTTTCCTTAAAAGGAAGAGGAAAGACATTTCATGCCTCATGTACACGTGTTTTGTTATTGGCTATTAATATACGAGGTAGGGGTCATGCGTAACCCCAGACTCTGAAGGTGGCTTCTAAGGGGAAGAGAACAAAACTTACAGAGTGTTATTAGAAGTCATTGCTCTGTCGCTTAAAGCGCTTAAGCAATCCAAGCAAGGGGTTGTCATTGATAAAGCCATGCACTTTCAAATAATATATCACAAAGTTATTGAACAGAAAAAGCAGTGGTTCTTTGAATATCAACTTTGATGAGTTGGAATATTGACATTATTATATATTGAATGCTGAAATTAGTTTATCTAATTGCTATTTGATTATTATTATACTAAATTCATGTATGATTGGCATTTGTTTATTTTAGTGCTTGATCTCTAACGTTTTGCTTCAAATTCCATTTCGCTTATTCCTTTAAGAACATTGTACTTATGATCAGTGGTATCAAAAGAGAAAAGCGCAAAAAAGCCTTGAGGTCCGTTGGGGCTTTAAGCGCAAAGTGCAAATAAAGCGTGGGTTTAATGTAAAAAGGTTCAAAGGGAGAAAAAAATAATATAAATATTTATGTTTAGTCCAAGACTAATAATTATAAATATGAATGTCAAATATATGACCAAAGAAAATGGATTTTTTTTTATGATAAAGTGAAATATAAATTGTTTAGTGTCACCTCTTCAGAAGAGGCTCACTGGCAAGGAAAAGTTGCCTTAGAACCTTGATGACGACACTAAAGCGCACATAAAGAGAGGCGAAGCCTTTAACATGTTTTGAGCCTTGCTTCAGGACTTAAGCACACCTTTGACAACAATGCTTACAATGACATACTGTTTTGGAATTTCATTATCGTTAAGGATATTTATTTTTTCAACTAGGGAAACTAAATA
>NW_026022695.1:0-324 GCF_019186545.1 Solanum stenotomum | reverse complement strand
CTGATAGCGTCTGAATTCACCAAACTGCCAACAACCGTCTGCCACCAAAAGCACATCTTAAATTTACCCTTCAAAACGAGTACATAATGTAGCTTCCGAGATTACAGGAATTGGCTGACAGGTTGACATAGCAAAAGAAAATAGATTCCAAGTTAAGTCAAGACCACCACCTCAAGTCCTTAACCTATGAGGTGGTAGTCTCTACACTTATTCCATTGGTACAATATGCATCTGCATACATGTATATGTATAAAAGACATTACATACATACATACATACATTCCATAGGAATGTATTAGTATCTATAGGCATATATGCATACTT
>NW_026022694.1:0-847 GCF_019186545.1 Solanum stenotomum | reverse complement strand
TTTGGGCCTTAGTTAGGCGATACTCTTTTTTCGACTATAGTTATCCTTATTTTTTCCCCGATGTTACGGCTTCACGAGTTACGTCGGCGACACTAATTCTACTTCGCGATTTGAATTTGGTTTTCGATTTGGTTCCAAGGACTTATATTGATTGGCTATGTGTGGACGGCGTTCCGCGGATATTTATGAGTATGGATCAATTGGGACTCTTTCAGCAGCTACATTGGCACATTTATAGAGCATCCGGTTTGAGGTCCGGCCTCTATTGCCCATACGCTTATATAGAGCATCCGGTTTGAGGTCCGGCCTCTATTGCCCATACACTTATATANAGCATCCGGTTTGAGGTCCGGCCTCTATTGCCCATACACTTATATAGAGCATCCGGTTTAAGGTCCGGCCTCTATTGCCCAGATACTTATATAGAGCATCCGGTTTAAGGTCCGGCCTCTATTGCTCAAATACCTATATAGAGCATCCGGTTAGAGTTCCGGCCTCTTATACTTGATACTTGTGATTGGTTACTTGGGTACTTCTGGTGAGCATCCGGTTTGAGGTCCGGCCTCCGTACTATCAGATTCTACTAATTAGAGTTGAGGTTCTGGTTCGATGTTCTTCGTTCTTGGGTTCGTATATGCAATTCTCTTTAGTTATAGTTATTCTGTGTACTCGTCGGGCTTATGGGGGTCCGTTCGGGTTTTTATTTAACTTGCGCACGAGTGTACCTTCTGGGCTTATGGGGTCCAGTTAGGTGTAGTTAGCTTATAGATTACTTTAGTTAGTTCTTTGTACACTCGTGTGCATTTCATTGTTACTTATATTTTCGCTCTTGACCCTCGATTTGTAT